>NW_016107479.1:197692-225276 GCF_001604975.1 Cebus imitator | reverse complement strand
AAAAAAAAAAAAAAAAAAGGACAAAATTCAGTGGGTCAATGATTAGCTGGTTAGATAACAAAATGAGAACCAACATTATAACATTTACTATTATTTCCTGTGGACATGAGGTTTAATAAGAAAGGGAGGTAACAGGGGCAGACAGGGAGTGAGAATCGTTTAGAAAGTTGAGGGAACTCTCCTAGCTTTCCCCTTAATCAGACTTCGTGCTTTGTTGGCCAAGAGGCGAGAGAGCAGGTAGACCTGTGTTACTCTTTTCCTCTTCAGCCTTTAGCCTCTGTCCCTGTTTCTTAGGTCTACTGTTTGGAGTCTTTCAGATTCACTCAAGAAGCAAGGCACCCTAGAACTCAGAATATATACTGACCATATTTGCAGCTCCAAACAACTGTTGATGGAAACTTTCTCTGACCTGGCCAGCATCCAGCTAACCACAGTGGTTCAAGCTTCCTCCCCTCACCAATCTCTGGGTTGCTTAAATTAAAAATGGATCATATTTTACAGTCATAATAAATAGCATTTGACAGTTGGATGACCATATACATTACTGTCTACGCCATGATGCTGTGACAGTGAAAAAGCATGCCACAATAGGCATAAACCACAATAGCTCTGGACATACACAGGGCATGGGATCTCTCTGTTTGCTGCTGAGCACTTATTTTGTGTTAGACACTGAGCTAAGGGCTTTAGAGGCTTTATCTCATTTATATCTTCTAACAATCCTATAAGGGAAGTGCTATTATGATACTCATTGTACTGGTGAGGAAACCGATTTGGAAACTTGCCCAAGGCTGTCATTCAAATTCAGGAAGAAGTACAGCACAGAGTGTACATCATACCTAGGAAAGCCCCCAGCCTGCGGGCTAACATGGCTCGCTGGAACTATTTGATCAGCCAGCCTTCCCATCAGGCTTCCTGTCCATTTTTCAGCCTTGAGCCGATGTTCCCCTTTCCATCAGGAATCAACCCTATCGTGTTCATAAGAAGCCATGAGAGACAACTTGATGGGCCAAAAATGATCTTGTATAGACCTCTGCAGCCACCTGGTTAAGAATACCTGTTCTTCCCCTCCCAGGTACAGAAATACTTGAAATATGTCTGCTTTCTCCTGGAAAATGAGGGAGAACTTTTCAGACATGGTTATGCTGCAGTCCAAGAGACAGAAAATAGATGGAATTAAAGAGGCGTGTTTCAAAGGACAGCCACATTATCTCTTGACAAATTATAAACACAAATTAATCTGGGTACACATGGACATAAGGATGGAAACCATAGATACTGGGGACTCTAGAACGGAGTGGGGTAGGAGAAGAGAAGGGATTAAATAACTGCTTAATGGACACTATGTTTACTATTTGGCTGATGGGTTCAGTAGAAACTGAAACACCAAGGTTGCATAATATACCCATGCAACAAACCTGAATGAATCCAAAATAACTAAAACAATACAAAACAAAAACAAAGCCTTTCCCCTGTTGATAACTGGCATCACTGTATAACTTCAGAAGGCAGAATGGTAAAGGTGCTATTAAATGGGAACAAAGGGGAAAACCCTGGAATTTTTCTTCATTCCTACACTGAAGAAAAGCATATCGCTTAGCTTTTAGCAGCTTTGTATGCATGGGCACATTCATCTAATTCTCTAAAATTCAATTTCCTCCACTGTATAAAAGGGGAAATAATATCTACTTTGTGGTATGGTAGACATTATTAATTTCTATAATACGGTTCAAGGACATAATCTAGATAGAGTACCTTACTCAATAGCTATAAGTGTTCCTTATACAAAGAGAGGAAGAGATTCCAACTCTATGCTTTAGGGTAAGCACCTGTGTGTGTCCTCCCAGAACACAGATGTAACAAACACTGATGCATGTTCCCATGGGAAATGGATGGTACCTGACTACAGAACACGAAGCAGGCCTTTGCTCATAGGAAAAGCACAAGATGACCAAGGAAATTAGAATAAACAACCTGATATGGTTTGGCTGTGTCCCCACCAAAATCTCATCTTGAATTCTCATGTGTTATGGGAGGGGCTCAGTGAAAGATAAATGAGTAACAGGGGGTTGTCTTTCCTGTGCTGTTCTCATGATAATGAATAAGTTTCACAAGACCTGATGGTTTTTAAAAAGGGGAGTTTCCTTGCACAAGCTCTCTTCTCTTGTCTGCTGCCATGTGAGACATGCCATTCAACTTCTGCCATGATTGTGAGGCCTCCCCAGCCATGTGGAACTGTAAGTACAATAAGCCTCTTTCTTTTGTCAATTTTCCAGTCTTGGGTATGGTTTTAACAGCAGCATGAGACTAATAGAGTAAATTGGCACTGGGAGTCGAGCACTGCTGAAAAGATAACCAAAAATGTGTAAGTGACTTTGGAACTGGGTTACAGGCAGAGGGTGGAACAGTTTGGAGGGCTCAGAAGAAGACATGAAAATGTGGGAAAGTTTAAAACTTCCTAGAGACTTGTTGAATGACTTTGACAAAAATGCTGATAGTGATATGAACAATAAGGTCCAGGCTGAGGTGGTCTCACATGGAAATGAAGAGCTTGTTGGGAACTGGAGCAAAGGTGACTTTTGTTATGTTTTAGCAAAGAGATGGGTGGCATTTTGTCTCTGCCCTAGAGATTTGTGCAACTCTGAACTTGAGAGAGATAATTTAGAGCATCTGGCCAAAGAAATTTCTAAGCAGCAAAGCATTCACGACGTGACTTGGGTGTTGTTAAAGGCATTCAGTTTTATAAGGGAAGCTGAGCATAAAAGTTTGGAAACTTTTCAGCCTGACAATGCATTAGAATAGAAAATCCCATTTTCTGAGAAGAAATTCAAGCTGGCTGCAGAAATTTGCCTAAGCAATAAGGAGCTGAAAGTAAATCCTGAAGATAATGGGGAAAATGTCTCCAAGGCATCTCAAAAGTCTTCGTGGTAGTACCATCCATCATGGGCCCAGAGGCCTAGGAGAAAAAAATGGTTTCGTGGGCCAGGCCCAGGGTCCCCATCCTGTGCACAGCCCAGGAACTTGGTGCCCTGCCTCCCAGCCACTTTAGCCATAGCTGAAAGGGGCCAATGTAGAGCTCAGACTTTTGCTTCAGAGGGTGGAAGCCCCAAGCTGTGGCACCTTTCATGTGACATTGAGCCTGTGAGTGCACAGCAGTCAAGAATTGAAGTTTGAAAACCTCTGCCTAGATTTCAGAGGATGTAGGGAAATACCTGAAAGGCCAGGCAGAAGTTTGCTACAGCAGCAGGGTCCTCATGGAGAACCTCTGTTACAGCAGTGTGGAAGGGAAATGTAGGGAGCCCTCACACAGAGTCCCTACTGGGGCACCACCAGGTGGAGCTGTGAGAAGAGGGCTACTGTTCTCCATACACCAGAACGATAAATCCACCGACAGCTTGCATCGTGTGCCTGGAAAAGCTACAGACACTCAATGCCAGCCTGTAACAGCAGCTGGGAGGGAGGATGTACCCTGCAAAGCCACAGGGGCGGGGCTGCACAAGACCATAAAAACCCATCCCTTGCATCAGTGTTACCTGGTTGTGCAACATGGAGTCAAAGCAGCTCATTTTGGAACTTTAAGATTTGACCGCCTAGCTGGACTTCAGAATTGCATGGGGACTGTATCCCTTTTGTTTTGGCCAATTTCTCCCATTTGAAAGGGCTGTATTTACCCAATGCCTGTACTTGCATTGTATCTAGGAAATAACTGACTTGTTTTTGATTTTACAGGCTCATAGGTGGAAGGGACTTGCCTTGTCTCATTCGAGACTTTGGAGTGTGGACTTTTAATGCTGAAATGAGTTAAGATTTTGGGGTACTGTTGGGAAGGCATGGTTGGTTTTGAAATGTGAAGACATGAGATTTGGGAAGGGCCAGGGGCAGAATGACATGCTTTGGCTGTGTCTCCACCCAAATCTCATCTTGAATTCTCATGTGTTGTGAGAGGGACCAAATAGGAGGTAACTGAATCATGGAGGCAGGTCTTTCCTGTGCTGTTCTCATAATAGTGGATAAGTCTCATGAGATTTGATGGTTTTAAAAAGAGAATTTCCCTGTACAAGCTCTTTTCTCTCATCTACTGCCACGTGAGACATGCCTTTCACCTTCCACCATGATCATGAAGCCTCCAAAGGCACATGGAACTGTAAATTCAATAAACCTCTTTCATTTGTAAATTGCCTCGTCTCAGGTATGTCTTTATCATCAGTGTGAGACTAGACTAATACACAACCCATCAACCCACCAAAAGAGATGGAAAGCTGCATTTTGGAAAATACTTTAGAATCACATAAATATGGTTTTGAATTCAACCAAGTTCATCTACTTATTAGCTATGTTTTTCTGAGCAACCTTCCCAGACTCTACTTCCCCCATAAGCAAAATGGGATAAAATAATCAATAGGACATTAAGAAGACAACAGACAATGTGTCTCTCTAGCTAAAGTATTAAGTCTATTAATTAAGACCACATTTCCGGTGGCTCACACCTGTAATCCCAGCACCTTGGGTGGCAGAGGCGGGCAGATCATGAGGCCAAGAGATCAAGACCATCCTGGCCAACATGGTAAAACCCTGTCTCTACTAAATATACAAAAATATTAGCTGGGCATGGTGGCATGCACCTGTAGTCCCAACTACTTGGGAGGCTGAGGCAAGGGAATTGCTTGAACTCAGGAGCCGGAGGTTGCAGTGAGCCAAGATTGCACCACTGCAATCCAGTGTGGGTGACAGAGTGAGACTCCCTCTCAAAAAAAAAAAAAAAAAAAAAAGCACATTTCTACTGCATTTTTGCACACAACAGGAAAACGATTCCTCAGGACAATTCAAATATTGTCTTGCAGTAGCAAATGCTATATGAGAAGGGAATAGTTACACAACCACTGTTAAGCGAGATGTAAAGAGACAAAAATATTTTGTTAATAGTCATTAGGCTTTAACAACAGAATGTCAAAATATGTGAGGCAAAATGATATAGCTGCAAAGAAAATTAGGTGAATCCACTATTATAGAGACTTCAGCACCCTTTTATCAGGAAAGGACAAATCCAGCAGGCAGAAAATCAGTAAGAGCATAGTTGAACTTAACAACATCAACCAACTGGATATAATGAACATCTATCCACTACTTTATTCAATAACAGCAAAATACACATTCTCCTCAAGCTCACACAAAATATTCACCAAGATAGATCACATTTTGGGCCATGAACACACCTTAACAAATTTGAAAGGTTAGAAATTATATGGTATTTGCTCTCAGACTACAATAAAAATAGACTAGAAATCAATAACAGAAAGCTGGCAAATCTCAAAATGCTTAGAGATTAAACAACACACTTCTAAATAATACATGGGCAAAATACAAAATCTCAAGAAAAATTAGAAAATATTTTGGACTAAATGAAATAAACATCAAAATTTGTAGAATGGAGCAAAATCAATGCTTAGAAATTTAGAGCAGTGAATGCATGTATTACTAAAGCAAAAAGATCTAAAATCAGTCATCTAAGCTTCCATGTTAGAAAACTAGGAAAAGAAAAGCAAATTAAATCTAAAGCAGGTGGAAGAAGAGAAATCATAACAATTAGAGCAGAAATCAATGAAATTGAAGACAGGAAGTCAATAGGGAAAATGAATGAAAGCAAAAGCTGCTTCTTTGAAAGATTAATAATGCTGATAAGCCTGTAGCCAAGCTAAGAAAAAATGAGAGAAGACACAAAATACTAATATCAGAAATTACAGACAGGACTTCACTAGAGATCCTATAAATATTAAAAGAATAATAAAAATACAAATAAAAGTATGAATAACTCTATACCCACATATTTGAAACTACATGAAATTGATTTCTTTAAGGACACAATCTGCCAAAATGTACATAGGAAGAAATACACAATTTTAATAGGCCTATATCTATTTAAAAAATTGAATCAATAATCAATAACTTTCCAAAACAGAAAGCACCTGGCCCAGAAGTGGGTTTTGAAGGTTCTTTGTATATTTTGGTTAATGGTATTTTATAGAATAAGTGTTTTTGAAAATATTTTCCCCTAGTCTGTGCCTTTAAAAAGAAATTCTTGTAATGGCAGGCAATATCATCACAAGAAAACTATAGGCCAGTATCTCTCATGAGATAGGTGCAAATAACCTCAATGAAACATTAGCAAATCAAATCAAACAATATACAAAGTGAATTATATACCACAGCCAGGTGGGATTTATCCCAGCATGCAAAGCTGGCTCAGCATTTGAAAATAAATTAATGTAACTTATATCAACAGGTTAAAGAGGGAATAACATAGAATTCTATTAAGAGATGTAGACAAAGCATTTAACAAAATCAAACACTGCTTCAAGAGCAAAAACTCTCAGTACATAGGAATAAAGGGCAACTTTCCCAACTTGATAAAGAATGTCTACAAAAAGCCTACAGCTAACATCATACTAAATGGTGAAAAACTTGAGACTTTCCCAATAAGATCAGAGAGAGGTCAAGAATGCCTCTTCTCACTGCTTTTCAACATAGTACTTCTAATCTAAGCTAATGCAATAAGAAATGAAATAAAAGGGATACAAATTGGGAAGAACAAAATTAAGACTATTTATTTACACATGACATAACTGTATATGTAGAAAATCTAAAAAAATTAACAAAAAACTCCTGGAACTAATAAATAATTATCACAATGTTGCAGAATATTCAAGGTTAATATACAAAAGTTAATTTCTTTCCAACATACTAGCAATGAACAAAAGGAATTTGAAATTTAAATCACTATGCTATTTACATTAGCAACCAAAAATTTGAAATGCTCTCATGTAAGTCTAACAAAATATGTACAAGATCTATAGGAGGAAAATTATAAAATTCTGATGAAAGAAATTCAAGACTAAATGGAGACATATCCCATGTTCATGGATAAGGAGACTCAATAGTTTTAATATGTCAGTTATTCCCAGCTTGATCTGTAGATTCAATGCAATACCAATTAAAATCCCAGAAAGTTATATTGTGAATATTGACAAATTGATTCCAAAGTTTATTTGAAGAAGCAAAAGTTCAGTAATAGCCAACACAATACTAAAGTAGAAGAACAAAGCTGGAAAACTAACACAACTAGATTTCAAAGCTTACTATAAAGCTACAATAATCAAGACAGTGTGGTATTGGTATAAGGATAGATGAATAGATTGATGGAACAGAATAGAGAGCCCAGAAATAGACCCATATGAACATAGTCAACTTATCTTTGGCAAAGGAATAAAGGTAATACAATGACAAAAAGATAGTCTCTTCACCAAATTGTGCTGGAACAACTGGGCATTTACATTCAACCAAAATGACATCAAAAAAAATTCCGTCTAGATACAGATCTTACACTCCTCACAATAACTAACTAAAAATTGAATCAGAGACCCAAATGTAAAAGATAAAAAACTCTAAAATTCCAAGAAGAAAACCTGGGAGAAAATCTAGATGACCTTAGGTTTGGCAATGATTTTATGACTCCAAAGGCATTGATTGTGAAAGAAAGAATTGATAAACTGGACTTCATTAAAATTAAAATTTTCTACTCTGTGAAAGACATTGTCAAGAGACTTTCTTTTTAAAGACACAGACTAGGGAAAAATATTTTAAAAAAACTTATTCTATAAAAGACCATTAACCAAAATGTACAAAGAACCTTCAAAAATCAACAGTAAAACAGAACAAAACAGAACTGATAATAAAAATTAGCTAAAGACCTTGACATACAGTTCACCAAAGATGATTTAAAGATGGCAACTAAGTATATGAAAAGATGCTCTTCATCACATTTCCCTAGGGCAAATTAAATACAATGAGATGCTGCTACACACCTATTACAATGATCAAAATGCAGAACATGGACAACACCAAATGATGGTGAGCATGTGGAGGAACAGGAACTCTCATTCATTGCTGGTAGGAATCCGGAATGATACTGCCACTTCAGAGGACAGTTTAGTGGTTTCTTACAAAACTAAATATACTCTTACCATATGATCAAGTAATCATATTTCCTGGTATTTACTCCAAGGAGTTGAAAACATATGTTTACACAAAGACCTGTACACAGATATTTATAGAAGCTTTAATCATAATTGCCAAAATGTGGAAGCAACTAAGATGTCCCCCAGTAGATGAACACATAAATAGACCATGGTACATCCAGACAATAGAGTATTACTTAGTGCTAAAAAGAAATGGGCTATCAAACCATGAAAAGACACAGAGAACCTATAAATGCATATTACTAAGTTAAAGAAGCCAACCTAAAAAGGCTACATACTGCACGATTCCAACTATATGAAATTCTAGAAAAGGCAAAATTATCAAGACAGTAAAAAAGTAATGGTTGAGCTAGGGGAGAGGGAAAGATGGCTTGGCAAGCATAGAAGACTTTTAGGGGAGTGAAACAATGCTGTATGATACTACAAAGGTAAATACATGTCATTATGCATTCGTCCAACCCACAGAATGTACAACAACAGGAGTAACACTAATGTAAACTATGGACTTTGGGTAATAATGATGTGTCAATGTAGCTTCATCATTTATGACAAATATACCACTCTGGTCAGAGATATTGATAATGGGGGAGGCTGTGCATGTGTGGGGTCAGGGGGGTGTATGGGAAATCTCTGTATCTTTCCCTCAATTTTGCTGTGAACCTAAAGCTGTTCTAAAAAAGAACGTCTTTTAAAAAAAAATCATTAGAGTCTTAACTGATGGGCAGCTGTCAAGTGGGTGGGCAACTGATTAAAGTACATGAGACCATTGCTTAAGCCTTTTATTGGGAGTAAAATTTTCCTCCCAGAGAACACTATGAATTAAATTATGCCAATAGTTTCTGATGAAATTTCAAACAACTTTTCTTCTAACCTGCCTACCACGGTGCCTGATGTATGGAGATAGTCAACACACAGTAGCTATGTCTACGACAACTAAGCATGTGATTGGAGGACCATTGTCATGCACGTAAGCCTCCAAAATAAAATAGTCTTTTAAATATGCATTAGCAGAGAAGAGTGGAAGCACAGATAATGTAAAGCAGGAGAAAACTAAAATAAAAACCAAATCAGAATAAGTTAAATAATTGTTTTTTGCAGCAGAATTAACTTATTAAATCTGTCAGATTCAGCCAACTAATGACTGCTCTCTGTGTATACACCAACTGATGGTGAAGAGCAGAAAGAAGTGGTTTTGTTTTCACATTTTCCCTATCTTTCAAGTAAAAAACCTTTATGTGTAAGTAACCAATATTACCTGCACCATCAGAATATCTGAGAAGACCATGGGGCCGCTCCTTTGAGGCTCTGTCAACAGGACTATGAAGAATTAGGTACTGAACAAACAACTGTAATGTAGGAGTGAATTTCTCCCCAAAAGTCCTTACCCTTACAAAAACTTTTGATCTTTTTTTCTCCTAAACCTAACTGCTAACTGCAATATCATTATATCATTTTCCTTGTTGAACCAACCATGCCTTGTTTCACTTGGGAAACTTTTGGAATTGAAAATATGATCAAAGCAGCAAATGGATTTTTCTTCCCCTAAACCTTTCAGAATGATGAATTGCAATGGTTAAGATCTTTTTAGTTTACATTATTGGATCTGAGCCCAAACTGGACAGGGTATCTGAGGATATCACAGCCATGCCCACTTTTGATTCCATTGCAAATATTTTAATTCATTCATTTGTATATATTAAAAAACATATATGCAGACTTTAAAAAACAAAGAGGTATTTAATAATCTATCAACTATCTTTGTCTCTATAAGCCTATTCAGGGGGTGGATTTTACTACATCAAATCCATCAGAGATCTGATGTGACCTTACTGGTTATTGGCTTACTCAGTTTTGGTTATGGCTCAGCTCTCAGTTTTGGCTGTCCTGTTTTCCACTGTAGTTCCAGGGGATGGCACAGTGCCAGGCAGTTAGTATACAGTAAATAGTTGAATTATGGATGTACTTAGTAATATCTAGCTATTTTGAGCATGGACACCAGAATGAATACTATATCCTAAAGACTTCTGCTTGTCCAGCCCTAGTCTTTAAATGATAACATGTGCTTGAAGTATATAGGTACAACCTTGCCCAAAATTGCAATGTATAACCCCACATTTCATTCTGGAATAACAGGATGCACCAATAATCAATCCTTCTGGCTAAGCCTCATTCCTTCTCAGAATCCTTTTCAATACAGGGCTTCAGAGAACCACTTACCAATCAGTTGACATGTGAGATAGAGCTTATTTGCTAGAGCTACTTGAGAAGGAACAACACATTTTCACCACTGTCTAGAGCAAAAGAGCCAGAAGGCTTTCCAACAAGCAACTTTAGCTCTAAAGTTAAATAATGCGTACTTTAAATTTCTGTATCCCTGTCACCCCCCCCACCCTGGATGCATGTGGTTATGAACATGTGTGCTTGTGTTCACACACATACACACACTCACACAGGACATGTGGCCACATATTATGCACACCTTCCTCCTGAAGTGAACTGTGAGGCAAGAGAGATCAATCCTGTGGGAAGTCAACAGCTGCATTTGATGGCTTGGCCCAACTTTGCTCAGCCAGCTCATCATGGGCGATTATGTTCTCATTTCCACCCTCAGACTGCAAAAGGAGAAAGGTCAGCTAGTCTGGGATCCCTGACACAGCTGTTACAGATGTTTATGGAAGAATTTGATATATCAAATCTTTCCCAAAAGTTTTTTAAAAAAAGACTTGTGAATGGGATATTGAAAGCTCTAAATTAGTGACAGTGAGAGAACAGATTTCTTTGTCAGCTGACCCAGAACATTAAATGATGTAATTTAACATCAGCGTTCTATTTGATAGCTGCCTGTTAATACTGCAGCCTCCTATCTTATAGCCAATTTAAAACCCTAGAAATGGAAGAACATATTTATTTTGCTTGGATTTTGCAATTTTCTATGTATGAACTATTAGTAATTTGTAATTTCTTTCTCCAAGGGGAGCCTGTTACCCTAGGAGGAATGATCATCACCTGTGTTTGAAATGTTCAGTCTTTAGTTGCTTTCTCTTCTTTTCTCATTCATTGCTGCAAATGACTATGAAACGTAAGGAGCTTGAAAATATACCCATGGTGGGGTGTGCCTTCCTACCTTGGGAAGACTGTACCCTATCCAGACTCCCTGTTCTCTATCTCCAGGAAGTCAGATGCCAGAAAAGAGGAATTTATAGTGTAACCACCATGAGCTTCCAAATAGAGGGCAAGGAACTGCAAAGAAGGTGCAGATTTATTTAGCGTGCTTGTTAAAAATTCAGGTTACTGGACCCAACTCTACATCAACCTCCTCAGAAGCTCTGAGGTTTATATTGAGTTTTGCAGATGACTGTTATACATGCTGAATTTGAAACAGTGGTAATCATCTAGAAATGTGATGCCCAGAGAAGGGCATAGAAGGTAGAGAATATGAAGATTTTTACTCAATAAGGAGATTTTTCAGGTAAACTGATCCTTTGATAGAATGTCTTCCTCAGCAGATTCCTACTCCAGGGAATCTCACCCTTACTATGGATTTTCCATCAAAGACCCAAGATGATGTGCAATTCTCCATCCTGATATACCTTAGTTTTCCTTGAGATCCCTCTAAATTAAACACAAAATTTAAATAACATCCATGCATTACCGAGGATGGCCTTTTTCTAGCTGATAACTGCTGTATGGGCTGAGTCTATAAAGTTATTATTTCTTGCTTTTACTTATTCCCAAAGAAAAAAAGCCAAAACCCGTCATGAAAGTCCCTGCTGATATTTTTCATTGTGGGTATTATCCTTTCACATTCTGTTTCAGCCAGTGATGATGGCTGGGACCTGACCCCAGGCAGAGACCTACAACAAACATACCAGCCAAATTATGTTTCCAAAATTTCCAAAAACAGTTGAAAAGAGCCAAAGAGGCCAGGTGCTGGGCAGGAGGATATTTTAAGCTTGGCTGATGGTCCAAATTGGATACTTCCTCTGCCTACCAGAACTACCCATTAAGCAAGAGAGCATCTTCCCCCTGCCTTCCAATCGCTGCTTTCTCTGTTCTGTATGCCCACCACCCATTTTTATGTGTGCTATGAAAAATGTTGTGCCATGTACACTCACTGTACATAAGTAATCATTTAATTCACATTGTGAAGTATCCAAGGGACAGGAGGAGAGACTGCTGGCTTGTTTCTCTAATGATGCTTTCTTTTCTCTGGCAAAGATTATAAACCTGGATGCACACTAGGGGCGAGACGTACTGACGGGTTATACACAGATCTCAGAACTGAAAGTAGGCCTGATTTTTATCAAACTCAGGTGTTAAGGACAGAACATTCAAATACCTTAGTTATTGCTGAGGGTCATCCAGTATAGAGAAAGCTAATCTCCATTCTCCTTGTGCTGAAAGCTTTTCCAGAGAGTGCCAGAATTCTGCTTTATTTTCATTCTACCACATTCCTGAGCCCCATCAATTTAGTCCAACAATATACTTTCACTCATTCCCTTTCTCTTCATTCCCACAATCACAATTTCAGCTCAGGTCGTCATTAATTCTTAGAGATGATTTGTTTATTTCTTACTTTCAGAATAAGAGCCTCTACACTATACTCGTCTCTCTGCCTCTGATACAATCCCATTCAATCCATGCTGCTGCCAGTGTGATTTCCTGTAACAGAGTTTTTATCATGTTCAGCCTTAACACCTTGGATGGCTCTTCCATTGTTCAAAGAAAAAAGTCTGAACTCCTTAGACCTTCATCAAGTTCCAAAATATCTTTTCAAATTTATCTCCTATGGCCTTTCTGCACAATCTGTATCTCTATATGTTTAATGCCTTAGTCCTCCCCCAAAAGCTGTTTTCTTTCATGCTTTTACAGTTCTTTCTCTCTTGAATTACCTTCACACCCCTCTGAGCATTTTGAAATACATTTACTCCTTAAAGTTGAATTGAAAAAAAAAATCATTTAAGTTTCCCTGATTTCCTTGGTAAGAATGAATTATTTGGTTATTCCTTGTTCTGTTTTAGTGTATCCACTTTTCTATCTACTTCAATATGTCTTGTACTATGGTTAATTGGTTACCTGTCTGTTGGACTGGAAGCCCCTACAGGTTAGGGACGGGGTTACTCCTCCTTGCAGAAGTAACAGTGTCCAACATAGGACTTGTCCATAGAACAACTCAATATATGTTGGTTTGTATTAATGAATGACTCTGGTTCATAGCAGGCAGCTACTCTCTGCTTCTTGCATAATTGAGTAGCAAATTTCACTTCTACCAAGCCTGTAGGATAGAAAAGAAAAAGCAAGCCCTGGGTGGAAGTTTTTGAAAGACACCTGCCCTTGAAGGCCTGACTTCATTACTCCCCACAAGACGTACACATTGACGCTTCTCGGTTGTCTCTCTAACCTCCTTCCAGCTTCTGCGCTTCTTTCATATTCTTATCTCAGTTGCACATGGCTTCTTGGAAGTCACTTTATTAAAATGTATTTGAGGCAGTTGCTGGTCCATTAGCACCTTCTTGCATCCAGCTGTGTCAGATATGCATTGAGAAATCTTTTTTCCCCTCAATTAAGAAAAGTTTAGCTCTAAAGACAAACTGAGAGGCTTTTTGGGTCTACCCAGGACGCAGTAACAGCATGACAAACATGACACAGTTGCCATACCTTGGTGGCATGGCAAGTATTCACGTAATTATATCATGACCCGGAGCCCAAGCTAGAGCAACTTCTGCAGCAACCAAATCTCTCTGGCAGGTTCTAAGTCTTGAAGATCATTAAGAGGACTTGCATTTAAACCAGAAATAAAAGAGCAAGAAGTTGAAAGATGCAGGAGCAAACTTACTGCAATACACAAATGTTGCCAGTTATAATCCTGGTCGACCTCTAGGAGAAGGGTAACATTAAGTACAGGATTTTGTTTCTTCTGTGGGTCTTGAGGGGGTGGGTACTGAAGCTTGGTGCAGAAACAAGGAAAACTTCCAATAAATGCAAAATGAGAGGAAAAAATTAAGAATTCCTCATGCCTGTAATCCCAGCACTCTGGAAGGCAGAGGGGGGCAGATCACAAGGTCAGGAGATGAAGACCATCCCGGCCAACATGGTGAAATACTGTTTCTACTAAAATACAAAAAAAAAATTAGCTAGGTGTGGTGGCTGTGCCTGTAGTCTCAGCTACTCAGGAGGCTGAGGCAGGAGAATGGCTTGAACCTGGGTGGCAGGAGTTGCAGTGAGCCGAGATAAGCCACTGTGCTCCAGATGGGTGACAGAGCAAGACTGTCTCAAAAAAAAAAAAAAAAAAAAAAAAAAAAAAAAAAAAGAATCCCAAGACAGCAATTGCAATTCACATAGAGAAAGAGAGAGGAAGAAAGTTAGCAGGTGTTGAAAGATTATGTTTTCTGTTACGTGAGAAAATTTCTTATAGAAATTTATGGATGATCTACACGCCTTACCCCAGGTTGAAAATGAAAGAATTAGAGATAACATGGACAGATACCAGAGCCAAAGACAGAGAAGCCAACGGCCTGAAAAACCTGGCCCCAAATTCCAAGAACCTTGAACCTCAGCCACATAAAAACCCTTTCTTAACCTGAAAAAATATGGTGGACTTCATAAATCATTGCTAGTGTTTTTGAAGCTTAGAATCATACAATAACTTCTATACCTTACAACAAAGGAAAGAAGAAAAACACAAGATATTCCATGAGTTTATTTTTAAAAATCTTTTTTTTTCTGTCCTGGAATCTTATTCATGTTGATTATTTTGTAATATTTCTCTTAAAAAACATGAAGTCAACATTTCAAAGACACAGATAGCAAGGAAGGATTGGAATTGTATGTCACTCCTGTTAATCATCTTGACTCTTAAAAATGGAGTCTGCTCATCTTGGAAGCAGACCATTTTCTCTAAAGCATTGATGCTATATTGCACTCTTGGCTTTGATGTCGACTAACTGCTTTTTGTTTGCTCCTCCTAATACAGGAGAGATAAGCCTTCCCTGTTTGAATTTTTGAAGCAAAGACAGAAGCCTCCTTAGCAGACGCTTGACAAATCAGAATGGGAAATATCTGATTACTTGATATTCTCTTGAGTGAAAAATAAGAGAAACACTGCTGGAAAAAAAATCCTTTGATTGAGTCTATATGTTAGACATCTGAAACATTTGCTCACACCTTAAAGGGCCAACTAATTATTTTATGGCCTGCAAAGAAGGGAGGATTTATTTTTTATTTTTTTAATTTTTATTTTTTAACATGCATGCTCTTCAATAGGGGCACTAACCTCAGACTCACTAGACACTCCTGGGAGGACTCTGGATTCTGTTACATCATGGAATGGAATCAAGGAGTTCTAGAAACCTAGGGGGAAAGGGCCCCAGCTGACATGTAGGTTACATAAAAAAAGATTAAGGGGCATGAAGAAGAGGCCATTGGGGCAAAATAAGAGAAAATAGGGCAAACTGCAATCATTAGCCAGCAATACAGACAATTTAATGTAATACTACTAAGTGATAGATCAGGAGGAGTTTCGGAAATAGAAGATAATAAAATTTGAGAAGGGATTTGAAGGTCAGGAGTAAGATTTTGACATGTATCCCTTGTTACTCCAGACCTCTCTGGCCTTTGGGACATTTGAGTAATTGTGTGCCAAGCCACTTCCCAATTTGATTGCAAAGTCCTGCTCCCTCTCTTATTGCCTGTGAGCCTTAGATACCGATGCCTCCTGGGCAGTTTTATTCAACCTTCCTCCAAAGTGAAAGAGACACTACCTGGCTCTTCTGATCCAACTTGCACAGAAACGGCAGTTGCAGCAACTTAGCTTCTTAGGCCACCATTCTGGCAGTAAACACCCTGGGGAAGTATACACTGGAAAATTCCTCAGCATGGCTGTGGAAGAGGCGCTGCCTCTGGCCCACGGTCTTCCCTCTTCCAGCTTCGGCTGTGAACGGCAGACACCGTTCCCTATTCACTTGCTGACACGGTTCTCAAGAGCTTTACTTTGTCACTCCTTTTTGTTTGACGCTGGACTTAAGTCACACATAAGCACACATGCATGTACCATACGACTTGCACAAATGAGAGAGCATTCGCACTCCATGCAAGGCAACTGCTGTGGGATCTCCTTGCCTGCGCTCTGCATATACTGTTCTGTTCCAATATCTAGCAGTTTCTTTGCCTTCATCTCCTGGTTCTAAACTACTTCTTCTACCACTTTCCTTTGCTCTCTTGGGCTTGACTGCTTTGGCTACTAGGCTCTGAGTCCTCTACACCCCCAGGACATATTTGACATCTTCCCTCTGGCTCCTCAACACTTCTGGCCACTGGACAAATATCCTTTCCAAACCTCAGCATGGACCACCTCACCAGCACTCCTGCTAGGGCTCAAAGTCAGTTAGGACCCTAGAGAGTATTAGATAACTGGACAGATGGAAAAACTTTTGCAGTTGGAAGGGTAGTATTACCACTATAAATAAAAAGGACACTATCTGAAAACATTCATAAAATTGAATCACAACATAGGGGAAGAATTTTTAAAAATAAAAGGCAGCTCTACCATGTTGTCAGCAGATTACACAGACTATCATCAGTTTCTTGTGGCCAGGCTCAGAGATGTTTTTTGTAATTATTTTTAAGACAGCACTTGGGGGCTTTTGAATTTCTCTTTTCACCTTTTAAATATCACTTCAAAACCACTTCAGGAACCACAAAATAGGTTTGAACTCTACAGAACGCTGAGATACAGTGGCAAAAGCAATCTGAGACAAAGATTCTGTGAGCGGTGCTGACAGAAGACGGAGGCGGATGCCGTGTGGGTAGAACACTGAGGGGATATCAGGAACGGAGACGCATTGTAAAACAGCAGCATTTCTTGGCCTCAGTAAACCCAGCCATCCCAAGAGGCAGTGCTGCGAGCCTGGGGACAACTTGACTGAGAGTCAGGTCACCTGTCTAGGGTCTTAACTCTGCCACTGATCAGCTGCATGACCTGGGACAAGTCACTTGGTCTCCATCTCGATGAACTCACCTGCAAACTGGGGATAACAAAGGCAGCCTCACAGGATTAACATAGGATGAGGTGAGTTAATGTACGTAACATGCTTGACACACTTCTTGGCCCATAAGGAAAATGTGAGCTCGGAAACACACAAGGGGTGGAAGTTGGAGGCTGAGGCAGAGACCCTTCAGTAACGCCTAGAGAAATAGGAAGTGTCCGCAGACCTCAAGCCTCCAATTTCCTCCTCCTCACTTCCTAACCCCTCCTCTCCACTCCTAATGACTGCTACCACCCCCACTGCCTCCACTGAGAAAGCTAGTTACTGGGGACAAGTATAAGCAGCAGGCAGCTCTCACTTTGAAACTTAGAAATGTGTCTTGTCTCCCGCACAGGGAACTGCCTCTTCTCACATGGATTTAGACAACGCCCAACTCGTTGGTACCATCAGATGACAGAACCTGACGGCAAACTCCTACTAGGGAACACATGCCTGCTAGGAAGCCCATTCTGGGTAGGAACATGAGACAGGACACCTGAGCAACTGGCCCTGAGCGCTGAGAACTTCAGGGTTCAGAAAGGGTGCTTCTGTAGAACAGCAGAAAGCTTCCGATGAGTGCCTGAGGCTGCCTTGGCATGAGCAGACAGCCAGATGCACACGAGCCACACCGCACAGTGGGAAGATCATAGGTTTCCACGCCAGACAAACCTGCATTGGAATTCATGCTCTGCTATTTATTTGTGCCCTGAGAAAAGTTCCTCTGCCTCTCAAAGGCATTAGTTTCCTCATCAGACAGGCCTATCTACCACACAGAGCTGACAGAACGATTAAATGAGATCATATCAGAAAAAGCCCTAGTTCATCTGGCATTGTTCCGTCATTTCCTTCATCTTCAAAATTCAGCACAGCCTCCTCCACCTCCCGGCCCAGCCTCACCTCCTTTACCACCCGTCCTTGCCTTGGCTCCATCTCCTCTGAGCTAGCCTTGCAAACTCACCAGCTCTTTTCAGACCCTGCTTAAGACAGCAGAATAAAGCGGACTTCGGCTTTTGAAAGCTGGTTCCCAGCAAAGCTATCCATCGAGACTCGGTTGAACTTTGGCTCAACGAAAGAGTGAGACTTCAACTGCCTGCATCTTTGCACAGTCCCAGACAGTGTTGTAGTAAAATGGTTACACGAGCCCTCCTGCTGCAGGGTTTGTGGCAGCCATTTGCACAGTAAAGTGGACCCATTTCTTTTTCTCTGTATTAAATACCCACAGGCAATAATCCTCATTATGGGCCAATGGCTTGGAAAATGTTATTATTAAATCAAAGCCATTTGCAATAAGGGAAAAAATTCATCTGCAACTATAAACTCTGTTGCTTATAGCTGGGCATTAAGGAAACAAATGGTCGCCAAGTCCCTTTCAAGCCCAGCACTTCCAAGCTTAATCACAAGGCAGGTCCTTCTGGGCTGTGCTTGACGACAGAGAGCTGCCCCATGAGGAAAATTTCAGGGGTGTGGATATTTTCTTGTGAGAGAGCTGACTTGACTTTGAGTCTCAGAGACAGTGGCACTGGCATGTGTGCTTAATGGCCCAGCTGTGACTCAGAAGATCCTGTGGGTTACCAGTTTGTTTTCTAGAAAGATATGAGGAAGGTTTAACGCTAAGCATAACCTTAAGAGTCAGACATACCTGGTTGGTGGTTCCAGTTGTATCACTCAGTAGAATAAACTTGAGCAAACAAATTGATGAAGCCTCCACTTCCACTCCTCAGGGTTGTGATGAAATTGTAGAGATTGTTGGATCAGAACGTGTTTTAGTGGAGTTGAAACCACACCCCAAGCTACAGATCTTGGATCTCAGGGAGTCCGTGCCTTGCCTTGGCTGTGCCTAGCTTGCTCCAGTGTGTGCTCACGGGGTCTGAGCTACAGTGGAGGCTGAGGAGACTCACCTGAGACCCATTGAGCTTCCTCCATTGCCCCGTGGCACGGACCCTGCAGCAGAGACTGAGATCTGCTGTGCCTTGAGGGTCTTAATCATGGCTCTAATTAGAATGGAGGGAGCTAATGGAAGCACTGTGGCCTTTCCTCAAATCAATTAATTCAAGATCTCTGGAAGTGGAGCCCAGCCATCTGTAAATCTGTAAAAACTCCCTTACTTAACCTTTGGGGTTTTTCCAGAGGATTCTAAGTTTCC
Organism: Cebus imitator; assembly: GCF_001604975.1. Classification (NCBI taxonomy): domain Eukaryota; kingdom Metazoa; phylum Chordata; class Mammalia; order Primates; family Cebidae; genus Cebus; species Cebus imitator. The sequence continues at coordinate 206,077 of NW_016107479.1, read as the reverse complement.
TCTAGAAAAATGGGAAAGATACTGGTCATTTTTCCAGGTAAAGGGAACTCAGGTGCTGGAGTGATGCTAGGGGTCTCAGATTCTGGTGAGCAAGAAAGAAGAGGGGAATCACAAAGCATGAAGCCTGTTACTTTTTCATTTGCCACAGATCAGTGTTTTCTCCCTATACGGGCTAGACATTGTGCTGGGTGCTGGAGATCCTATGGTAAACAGACAAGTTTTCCTGCACTCCAAGAATTTACAATCTAGTTGGTGGAGAGACAGTACGTATAAAAATAAACACATCCATTTGATCCGATCGGAGCTGACCTTCGAGATTATACCTGCAGAAGCAAGGTGGGCAGCTTAAGTGAGGGATGACCCAAAGAAGGGGAGCCCGGGGCAGAATCTCAGCTGGGGAAGGCCACTCAGTGAAGGCATTAAGAATGAGAAGGACAGAGGGAATATGCATTCTGCCAGACCCCGTTTTCAAGTTCTGCATCAGGGTGGGACCCATGGAGGTAGGGACCTCTCCCCTCTAGGACACATTCTTTCTATCCCAGCCCTCTGGGGCTGTGCTACAGAAGCAGAGCCGTGAAACGCAGTACCTCCATTCTTGCTCCTTTAAGTGAACCCAGCTGTTAGCACACTGTGTGCTGAGAAGGCCTAAGGCCTCTCCATTGGTACCCACTGTGTTCTGCTCCTTTCTCCACTCTCTCCTAGCTCCCATTTCTCTCCCAATACACTGTTCACTGTTTTCCAGCAATGCTCTCTCATGTGTTCCATTGACCAATTACCAAATTAGCCCTTTCCTTCCCAGTGAAGTGCTTGGTGTTAGTCCGCTGGTATCCGTGCTCTGAACACCTGCTTGCCTCACTTAATTCCGACCTTAGCCCCAGGGTCTGAGTACCTCTAGGCCTGTTTTTTCTTGCCTTGGAATTATATGAATGGTATAAGCTGTGCAGAGAGACAAAGTAGAAGTTTCTGGTCAAGAACAAGGAAAAGGCTCCTCCCTGGAATTAATAAAATGACAAGTAGTGGGATCATGAGCAATGACCTGTAAAATGTATAATAAAGAATATGAAGCTTAGAGCTAACCCCTAGAGTTCATGATCCTCTACTTTAATAGTTCTCTCATTCTGTAAAGGAGATTACTGCAGCCTAGAAACGTTATTTAATCAGGGTTGCACAGCTTGTTAAAAACTGTTCTCCTACATACAGCCCAGTATTCTTTTAGCAAAAATTGAAATCTTTCAGGACCTAAATTATCACCTCCACCTTCCTAAAACAAAAGGATTATAACTGCTGACACCCACCTTCATGAGGCACCAGTTACAAGGTAAATATTCAAAGGCCTTTTTACACAGAGATTCATGAAATGGTTCTCCCTAGCATCGTACAGTAAGAGGTCCTATTTGAATGAAAACTAGGCGTTAAGATTGCAGGGTCTTCAGGAACCTTTACTTTGGTGATAGCACCAATTGTGTAGGTAGGGTCTTCCTCTCAGACATTCACTCAGAAACTGCTTCTTGACTTAGGAAGACAAACACACTAATTCACTTACATAGGACTGGAATATATAAATACTAGTGCAATTTCCCCCACCCCCCATTTATTATGAGAAGTATCAAGCTGTTAAAACTGGCTCCCTGGTTTAGCTAGGGGACTTACAGACAAGGAGAAATAGAGGCTACTTTGATTACAATCTTTTCAGGCTATACTCACTAAAGTGAGTATGATATTCTAATCATAAGTCATTCAAAATAAAACAAATGTATTACTTTTCCTACAAAGAAGATATTAGTACTTTTTCTGTAAATATTAAATGCTTTTCAAAAATCTTTTTCTTGTTGCTTCTATAATCTTGGTGCCAGGACTGATTATTAGGGAATACTACTGGGTAATACTGGGAATATGGTAGTAAATGCTTTTAATCTCAGCCCTTCTATACTCACATGCAGGAACCAATGGGATTGACCAGTCTTAGCATTAGACTTTCGAAAATGAAACACACATATGTATTTGGGTTTAATGGACAAAGAGAGAAGAAATAGCTCACAGTGCCCATGTCTCAACCCCCTACCTTTGAGAGCAGAAGGGCCTACTGGGCCAGTGCATCTGTATCAGCACAGAGGTGGCTGATGTTATCATCAGTGTCCTGCTCTATGCCATTACATTGCATATCCAAGGTCGAGGGGCAGCTATGGGCCAACTAGGGTCTCAGCATCGCATTCTGTCAAATAGGATACAGACCAGAGCAGTGGCAGCACTTAAACAGGGTTTAGTCTTACTCATGTCATAAGAAGCAAGACTATTCCTCACTGGGCAGCCCTCCAATAGTATTACATTACACATTAAGCTTTCTTATTTAGTTACATACAATAGCTAGCCACCTTTATTTTCCTGCATCCAAATTAACTGAGAAATAAGGCATAACAATATGATAAGTGGACATCAAAATATCAGTTTTTCATTTGGATAAGCTGATTGGAGATAATGTCTTTACATCTGTGACCAAAAGAGCTTCTTACTATTCCTTGCAAATGAAATAGTAAAGAGCCATGCAATTCTTTGGCTCCTGGTCAAGCCCTGGGGACAGCTCACCTGTAGGAAAGTTTGATTCCAAAAACAGATGAAGCCAAGATTGCTGTCTCAAACTGCGTTAGGATGTTTAGAATTCATAACTTCTCCATGGCACCATTTATGGGGGAAAGCTTTTAAATCTGTTAATAAATTTTGCTTTTCTTTTTCCAATTTTTTGATATAATATTTTTCTCTTTGTGCATATATATATATACACACATATTTAGTTTGGATACACACACACACACACACACACACACATATTTATCTTTGCATGAGTTTGCTTTCTCAGACCAATCATTTGCAATGGTGTAGAAGAACCAAGGCAGCTTTGCAGCTTTCAGCTTTACAGGCTAGCAGTTCTTCTAACAGAAGGCTCTCACATTCTCAGTTATCAGAGAGATTGTTTGATTCCTTCAAATAGGATTTTTCTGTGACACTTCAGATAGTCCTGCCTCCTCTGCCTCTCTTTAAAAGATGGGCTGAGGAGTGAGGATCCTGTTCTTACCTTGCTCATCCCAACTTGCATACCCTCTAGAAATCAAGGAATATAGTTTTGTCCCCTCACCATGTTCTGCTCACCATCAGGAAATAATATTTTCTGAGACCAGTTCCTAGAACCTATTTTGATGGATTTGCTTTCCACTGAAATTTCTCCTCTGCTTGTTTCTACTTATCTTTAGGAGGCTTCAGTGCAAAGTCAACTATTTTGGGCTGCCTTTGAAAATATTTTGGAGTCTGCTGCCTAATTTTACAAAAAATTCAATATTTTGAATTTCTTTTTGTTTTCAATATTTCTGTTCTTTTTGTTGTTTATGGATGATTTCCAGATGCATGGGAAAATACTGTATCTGTGTAGTCATTCTTTTAACATAAATAAATACCAAGGGTCAGCAGACCTTTGAAGAAAGTGTCTAACACTAAAGTGTTAAAAACCGAGAAGAAAAACATAACCAGCCTTGAGGAAGCAGAGACAAAGAGGAGAAGAAAGCTGGAAAAAAATTTCTGAGAGATAAGAGAAAATGTTGCATCTATGAAGTAAATACCAGGAGGCTACATGTAGAAATGCCCAGGGAGCTATAAAAATATATTGAAAATTAAAAATTAATATTGGAACATTTAAAATTAAAATATAATAGGGTGTTTACTATACATATCTTTCAACTTTCCTAAAAAATTAAAGATATGGAAAAATTCAATATAAAAGATGAAATATAAAGTTGGGAAAATTTCCCAAAAAGAGAACAAAGCAGAAGGAAAAATGAGAGAGACAATGAATTTAAAAAATCAACTCAGGAGAACCAATGGCTGACAAATAAGCATTCTAGAAAGAGAGACAAAAAAAAAAAAAAAAAAAGAAGGGGAAACATAATACAAGGGAAATGTTGCAGAATTGGATGTGAATTTCAGATTCTGAGTACCTAGGACCTGGTGATGATGTATTCACATCAAGGCACCCTGTTCCAGCATTGCAGAACCAGGGATAAAGAAACCATCTTAAAAGTCTTAGTGAAGAAGAAGGAAAAAAAAACTCTGCACAGAAAAGATTAAAAATTCAAAATGGCATTTGATTTCTCAAGCGCAACATCAGAAGCTGGGAGATAACAGAGCCATGTCTCCAAAATTCTAAAGCAGAAGATTTTTCAATTTAATAGACTTCACACAAATTAATACTCAAGTGTGAAGGTAGAATAAAGATGTTTTCAAGCAAAATATGTAGAATAAAATTGCCACCCATGCACCTTTTCTTAGGAAATTGCTGGAGGAGATGTCTCCCATCAAAGGGAGGGACTAAGCTAAGAAAGAGGAAGATGAGACCAGGAAAGAGGGGATCTGGCAGAAGGATTCCTCAAGATGATGATGGAGGAAAGTGGCAAAATGACAGTGCGGGCGAGCAGGAGGCCACCTGTGGAACTGGTAGGTTTCTTGCTGGCTGGGCCCTTGTGAGAAGTGTTGTATACCCAGAAAAGTCTCTGCTGATGATTTAGTAACGGAAAGAGAGGCAAACCAATGCCCCACCCAACTTTCATGCCAAAGCAAGGATTAATTCCAAAGAAAACAAAAATTTTACAAGAAATATTGTCATAATGCATACGGCTCAGTGTAAAATAAATCTACAGTCAAAATAATTTAAACATTGAACTGTGCTTTAAACAAAAATTATCCTATCTAAAACATCACTGCTTGTCTCCCATTCTTTATCCCCTCAGCCTGCCTTTTCCACCCCAGTTGTTATCTATCCGATAGTATATATTTGTTTGTTTTTGCCTCTCTCTCATACTAAAATATAAGCTTCATGAGGACAGGAACTTGGTCTATTATGGCCACCACTGTATTGCCAAATTGCCTGTGGCAGTGCTGAGTATATAATACATCTCAAAAATGTATCTTAAATGAATTAATATTTAAATATAGGTGTAAAGTGTGTGCATGTACGTGTGGTGTTGACAATCTACTTTTTTTTTTTTTTTTTGAGTCGGAGTCTCACTCTGTCACCCAGGACAGATGCAGTGGCATGATCTCGGCTCACTGCAACCTCCTCCTCCTGTGTTCAAGAGATTCTCCTGACTCAGTCTCCCTAGTAGCTGGGACTATAGGCACCCACCATGTCCGGCTAAATTTTGTATTTTCAGTAGAGATGGGGTTTCACCATATTGACCAGGTTGGTCTCAAACTCCTGACCTTGTGATCCGCCCGCCTTGGCCTCCCAAAGTGCTGGGTTTACAGGTGTGAGCCACTGCTCCCGGCCACAACCTAAATTTTTATTTACAATCTTCTCAATAAATAATATTATAAAATAAAATAAATCAAAAACAGAGCAGTAAACAACCATGCTATGTAGCAATATAATAGTGAATAGAAAATCTAAAAGAGGTAGAAGTGGTTCTGTGGAGAGCAGAAGTGAGAAGTCTGGAAGAGGGGTGACTTTTTTTTCATAAGCATTACTTGACATTAAATGGGGCACATGCATTTCTTTGATAAAAAACACAAATTAAAAAAAAAAAAAACCAAAAAACTAATGATGACCTCTAATGCTTTCATTTCTTTCTTTCTTTTTTTTTTTCCTTAAGACAGAGCCTCCCTCTGTTGTCAAGGCTGTAGTGCAGTGGCACAATCTCTGCTCACTACAACATCTGCCTCCTGGGTTCAAGCAATTCTTCTGCCTCAGCCTCCTGAGTAGCTGGGGCTACAGGCACGTGCCACCACGCCTGGCTAATTTTTGAATTTTTAGTAAAGTTGCGGTTTCACCATATTGGGCAGGGGGATAGTCTCAAACTCCTGACCTCGTGATCTGCTCACCTCGGCCTGCCAAAGTGCTAGGATTATGGTGTGAGCCACCGCGCCTGGCCATGCTTTCATTTCTTATACATAGCATTGCTGTTTTAAAAGTGAAAAGCCTAATAAGAGATGTTAGGTTTGCTTGTCAGGGTAGCATTAATTTCTAGGTAAATCAAGCCAAATTTCCAGTCCAACTTCTTGTGAATCTTTCTTTTTAAAGAAATACAAACATCTATTTACATTAAATATCTTTGAGGTTTTTCTCCATACCTAGTTAGATTCTTTTGAAAATCAAGCTGAAGAACACTGGAAAAATAAGGCTGAGAATCTCTGACTTAATGCCTCTAGTTTTCTAAGGTGTGAGCTTTAACAAGCCATTTAACTTCCCTGAACCCTTTCAATTTATTTGTAAAATGGAGATGAAAATATGAACCATGTTAGATTCCAGCATTTATTACATTAGCTATCTCTGTGCGATCCCAGTATAAGGTAGATATCTGATATCTGCTAACTTTCATTCCTTCCTTCCTTCTTCCACAGAACTGATTGAAATCATAGTTGAATTAGTGAATTAGAGAGAAATTTATTTGCAACACAAGAGACAGGTTGTAAGCTTACACAAGTCTACAGCGTTTGAGGGAAATGTACACTTCTTTCTACATTATTAGATATTTCCATGGGAATGCATGGCCCACACATTTTAGTGTCTGAGAAGGAGCAGTTCTTTCACAGTATTGGTATTTATCATGAGGCCTGTTGTAGGAGAACAAGGGTAGTCCTGCCAGCCATCATTCATCAGTGCATTCCCCAAAGCACCTAATGCTTTATGGAAATACTCAGTGCCTCTGAATGTGGTTTGTCAATTGAGACTGGCCAATATGGACCAGCTTGTAGACCCTCTGTTATTCCTGTCCAGGCGCCTCTTGGGACAGGGCAAGTTCAATTAAACTACAACTGTGACAAGATCTGTTAACACCTCAAATATTGAATTAAGTCACTTTGTTAACTGAAGAGATTATACAGAGACCCCTTCTCTAGCCAGTCCCTGCATAATGAATTCTCTAATGGACCTGTGAGCTTCTCTATAAAAGGTTAATTTCATTCTTCACTACAAAGCACTGTGAATGGTCCCTAGGGCTGTCTTTGGTAAAGGAAGTGAAGGTCTTGTTAAGTATTAATGATCACAGTGGCAGGTTCACAATATCACCTCCTCCCTGGGAAGGAAAAAAAATCACTTCATTGATATTTATCAAGGGACTTTCTCTAGGGACAAAGACTACAGACATCATTACACTGACTATGGGCACAGTAGAAAAAGGTACTTCGCTCCCACCTGATATTTGCTACAATTTCCTAGCCCAGAAACAAATGAAGCTACAAATATGTAATAGGGATGGCGAGAAGAGAGGACCAGGATTTTTACCTTAAAGTGGGATCATTCTAATTCTACTCCTATAATTACAATAATATATTTGCTGGTAAGACTTGAGGTGATACTTTTTCTTATTTCCCATATCTTTGCATAGAAAAGCTTTTTTGAATTCTAGGAGAGTTAGATCGTCAATCTCATGTTAATTTGGTACTTCCCAATCAGGGCAAATAGGCAACCACATTTCTTCTACATGAAGCAGTGAGTAGCAGACATTTTAGAATGTGACAGAATAAACTGAAGGTTATTCCTGTCCCTGCTCCTCACCAATCAGAAAAGGAGTAGGAAATTCTGAAAAAAATTTCTAAGAGTTTATTTGGTGAGCATCATCTCTAGCAAGGAGTTTTCCCTCTAAATAATGTAAGATGGATCTTTTTGACCCCTTAATATCTCTTCCTACAGATCCATAAAAAGGAAAGAATGTATTATGTTCTCTGCTGAGCTCCAGTCTCTCCACACTCTCCCCGTTTCCTCACCCAGGCTGCCACAGAAGGTGTCGGGGGATGGGACTGGGTTTGGGGAGGCTCTCAACCTCCCCTCCCAGATGATCTGGACAGCAGGACTTGCCACAGTTCTCCTCAGGTCATCTCCCAGTTTCTACTCCATGCCCTACTCTGCACACAGGTGTAAAGGCCTCCTGATCACTGTCGGAGACCTCTTAATCTCTCTTTGCTTGTCTAGTGAAGGCCTGGCATGGGAGAGTAGCTGAGGGGCTAGAAGGACACAAGAATCACGTTTTCTGCATTGGCCTCCACGCTGGGCTGCTTTGGCAGCTCCTCTCTACTTGGACTACTTGGTGGCAAATCATAACTTGAGTATCATTTTGTTTGGTAATCTGTTTCATTGAGAAATTAATTGGGCTTGCACATATAAAATGTTCAGCCACGTCTGGCAGAAAGTAAGCACTGAATAAAAAGAAGCAGTTATTTCCCTCCTCTGTATCTAATGTGTTTTAGAATATTTTTCTAAGATATATCTAAGTATGGTTTTCGCTCTTAGAATAGACGGGCGAATAGTGATTACTGGTCCCTTAAAAACTGAGCATACACTTTTGAAATTTTGGTAAACATCAAAGCATACCAAAGTCTCCTCTCTCTCTCTCTCTCTCTCTCTCT
>NW_016107479.1:189805-197092 GCF_001604975.1 Cebus imitator | reverse complement strand
CTGCCTCAGCCTCCTGTATAACTGGGACAACAGGTGCACGCCACCACACCCAGCTAATTTTTGTATTTTTAGTAGAGACAGGCTTTCACCATCTTGGCCAGGATGGTCTCGATCTCTTGACCTTGTGATCTGCCCAACTCGGCCTCCCAAAGTGGTGGGAGTACAGGCATGAGCCACCACACCCGGCCAATTTCTACTTCTTAATAATCCTAAAATTATTTGTACCCAGTGCTTAGACTGTACCTGGCACACATTACGTGTGCATGCATTAATATAATCATCTAAGAATTGATTTACTGGGTACTAAACATGACGGGCGAGTGCAGGAAGGTGGAAGAAGAGTAGTCATGCATTGCCATTGGCTAGTGCACTCGCTGGATATTGTATTGTTTCTTTTCCCTTAACTGTTGTAGACAATTGTCTATTTGCATTAAGGATACTCAGGATTCCCCAGAAAACCAGGAACATGTATACCCCTGGTGTACACAGGCTCTCCTACCTATACTCAGTTTTTTATACTCCACAGTCTCTGGGACACAGTAGGTGCTCAGTTTATTTAGGTTGACATAACATATCCAACCATGTCTTCCATCTTCTGAGCTCTGCTTTTCAACATCAGTCTCATTATTAAAGCATAGCTCAAATGTCAACCTCGCCATGACCACTTTCTTGAATCCACTTACCTTGATTTTCATTAAATCCTAAGCCTGAGTCATTACTCTTAGAATTGTTGTTCATTTTTGTATATTTCCCCCTGAAATATAATTTAAGGTACTGTAACCAAAGGAAAGTGAGTATGGGAGAAGAAATGTTACGTGATGAGCTTTGAGAGGACTAGAAGCTACACATCCCCTAGGGCTTATTATAGAGAGTAAGGACTTTGGTAATTTTTCTAAATGTGATGAAGATTTTGAGTAGTAATAAAATCATTATATTATCAAAAGATTACTTTCACTGCTACATGGAAAATACACTATAGCAACACAGGAATGGTGGCAGAAAAGCAAGTTAAGAAGCTTCTGTACTAATCACTATGAACAGTCATGGTGTTGTGAATTTGGTGGTAGGAGTAGAATTGATAAGAAAAGGTTGGATTCTAGGTATCTATTGCCGTTAGAGCCAACAGATATTAATGGATTGGATATAGGGTATTAAAAAAGAGGAGTCAGAAATGACTCCATAATTTTTGGCCTGAGCACTTGTTACATTTTTTAAGATGTAGAAAGAAACAGTATAGAAGGTAACCAAGAGCTCTGTTTTGGTCAGGTACATGTGAATACCTATTATACTTCTAAAAGAGACATAATGGAACCATATATAGATGTCTAGCTGCAGAGGGGAAAATTCTGGGGCTGTAAGTTTGGAGTCTTCAATGTGTAGATGGTATTTACCTAAATACACCTTACAGATCTGGATAAGAGAATGTGTAGAACGAGAAGAAAAGAAACCCTCTGAACTCTAATGGTTAGACATTAGGGGTTTGAAAGGAAGAGGCAAAGGAAACTGAGAAGAAGAGGCCCATATGTTGGAAAAAACAAAACAAAACAGAAAAGTATGATGGGATGAAAGCCAAATTAATACAGTGTTCAAGGAGGAGGGTCAATGCTTCTGGTAGTCCAGCTATAACAAAAATTAGGAACTGACTGACCATCAGTTGGAGTTAGCAATGGAAAGTCAGCCATGAAGTTGACAAGAACAATTTCCATAGAGTAGTGGAGGCCAAAGCACAGTAAAAGTGTACTACAGACAGAACGAAAGAAATGAATGGACAACAGCAAAAGTGGACACTTCTATCTGGGAGTTTGCTGCAAAGACTAACAGGGTGGGGCACTAGCAAGAGGGCAGTACCTGGAGGGAGAAGTGGCAGCAAGATGAGAAAGTGTGTGTATTTTTAAGAGGAGAGAAAGAGCAGCATGTCTGTATGCTGTTGAAAATAATCTGGTAAAATGAGTAAAGTTTCTGATGTGCTTTTGGAGCAAAGCTCTTAAGAAACTGAGAGAAGTTGGATATCATAGATAACAGGAAGTATTGGCTTTAGATAGATGTGAGAAAATATGTTCTTTGCTTGAATTAACTGGTTGATTTAACTAATTATTTTAACTAAATACTGTTTCAAAAGACCATTATATACACGTCAGATTGCATTTATAGTGGTCATTTATTACATTTTCCTTCAAGACTTTTTTTTTTTTTTTTTTGAATGTGGCCTCCTTATTCATTTCCCAGCCTCCTTTCCCATCTGGGGTGTGGTTAGGTACCTTGGCTCTTCCAATCAGACACACACCCATGAGACTTAAAATCAGAAGTGACTAGCATGTTGGGGAGAACTCAGTTACTGGCCAAGAGAGCATCACCTTTGACTTCCTGGTTATAAAACTGATGCCTTGTACAGAACTTTGGCATTGGAGTGGCAGACAATGTAGGTACAGTATTAAGTTGACTTCCTGGTGCCCAAGAAGCAGAGACACAAACTGTAGCATCTAAAGCTTGATGGAGGCGGGGTTTTTTGTTTGTTTTGTTTTGTTTTTAGACCGCTTCTGTAGAGTGATTTAGAAGGTTATTCCTGGAAACAGGACTAAGGCAAATTTTCTAGCCCTCCGAGTGTCTCTAGGGGTGGGCAGGAGGAGCTGTACGTATTTTAACATGAGCTTTTGTCCCTTAATTGGCCAGATTTGGTTTCTGTAACTCTGGATTCTTACTTAAAAGCAACAGAACCTGAAACCGAGCGGCTCATCTAGCAAACTGATAAACTGAACTTTTCTCCTTAGGTTTAAACAGATACTCTTTAAGAATAAGGAAATAAACTACGATATTGAGAAATGGGTTTTCAACATAAGCAAAAATCTGTTAATCCTCAGACAACTTGAGGATAGTGGCCATGTAATATCTCATTTGTAAGCTATATGAAATTATAACTGCTGATGAGAAAATTACGATACATAATCTAACAATGATAAGGGGATTCATGGAGACGTTGGGATATAATCTTTCAAATGGGTACTTCACTGGAATATCTAGGACTTCAATACACAAGCATGTATATGCATGCATAGGGTCTGAAAACAAAGAAAACTTGTAAACAACTATCCCTACCCTCGCTGTAACCATAGCAGCGAAAGCTATTCATTTTCTGTCTCAAATAATGTGTTCAGGTCTATCTCACTAACAATTCAGAAGGGGACATTGACAAATGATCACTATATTCACCCAGCCATTTGAAATAGGAAGGCATTTGGCTGAATTCTAATTTGACCAATGAATATTTAACTGATAAAGCTGCCAGATAAGATACTGGCCAAAAGAGAAAAAAGAGAAATGAAGCTGGAGTTGCTATCATGCAAAAATCCTTTAATGAAGGACATGAAAGGAACATTGTGAATTCTGGGCTGAAAATCTGTTCTGTATTGGGAGATGGAAGAGCAGCTGGCCCACAATTGAGAAACTTTGAAGGTTCTGTGACCTCTAGAATGTCTAAGCCATGGAGGGTATTTTTCTTCCTTTGTTTAATGTTTTGCATTTTCAAAAGAGTAAGGAAAGAAAAATGCCTTAAAATGTTTTAACTTCAAAGCAACAGAAACAAAATGAAGTACTGGAGTCATGGAAAATTCAGAGACTTTGCCCAAATGCTAAACTTGTCAACATTTTCCTCTTCACTGAGTGCACCGCATGATAACATCCTAGACAAAGTTTTTTATTTATTTGGATCTGGCCCCCAAAATGTTGCTTAGTATTAAGGCTCAAGGAGATCCGATTTCAGGTTAATTTTTCAAGCTGATTTCATAATAATGATTAACATTTATTAAGTACTCATTATTTGTCAGCCCCTGTTTTTTGGATCCTTTAATTTTCATAAAAGTTGTCTGAAATAGATTCTATTTTTAGTTCTATTTTTATAAATAATGAAACCAAAGTTCAGCGGTGTTTAATAAGTTGCCCAAGGTTATACTACAATTTAGTAGAGAAGGAACCTTGGAATCCCTCTCTAGAAATCTAAAGCTAAGCCATTATACTTTACCATCTCTATTTTTCTCATTCTCTAATCTCTATCTCTGCTCTTTCTTTTCTTTTCCCCTTAATCAATTGTCTTTATAAACCACAAAGACATATAAAGGGAGGAAATAAAGTTGTGCCTGACATAGTTAACCATGTCAGGCACAACTTTACATACATGTAAAATGGATATAAAGTTTATAGATAGTAATGCTTATATGCACATATATTTATTATATACAGTACTGTATTTAATTGCTCAGCACATTTCCTTTGTGTAGGAAAGATTTTGAATGGTCAAGTTACAACCAGAAGCTTGTTTGGAAAACATTAAATAGGAGCAAGATCATTTAGTAGAAAATTGTAATGGCCACAGTCATCAAGCGAAGAGAAACCAGGGCACCCATCCAGGGCTATTCTGTCTCTTGCATCTAGTAGATACAATGCCTGGGGCTAGGACCTTCTCAAGGTCTAACTAAGATGATTAAATCCTAAAAAGAAAATGTCTCCAAATACAAAAACAAAATTGCAAAATCAAAACTCTTACATGTAGATTTACATGTTTACAAAATGAAACACTATGAGAACCTTACTCATTATTATATTTTGTTATGGTTAAAAATAATTTTCAAGTCTTCCAGAGAATGTATGATGATTTCTGAGATGTTATGATCAATGATAAATTAAATGACTGACAGGTAGGCACATATTTTTGAAAGCAAAATTACACATAAATTTCTTTTAAAAAATGTTTACCTTCAAAGTATATATTCAATGAGAATGTGGGTATGTTTGAAATGATGAAGGTACAGGATCTATGAAGTCTAAAAATGCCCCCTTGCATTCATCCTCCATATTGGGATATTCCTGCTGCTGAGCGAAAAAGAATTCTGGAATCAGCTGGTTAAGAATCCCTCTTCTTCGGATGGTTAAGGAGACATGCTGACTATATAATTCTTTTGAAGAAGAGTTTATTTCCTTATGTGATTGGTGGGTAACTCTTGATGCTCAAATGCTGCCATCCCCCTTTCATCCCATACTATTCATTTTTTCTTAGTCCGCTGTGTGCTTAAGGTTGTGTTAGTTGCCAAGTAGATGGCTTTTGCACTCCAGCAAATATTATTAATTGGTTTATAGAATGCAGCTCCCACACATCTTAGCATTCTATAAAGTCCCCTCAGTAGTAACAGGAGCTACTGCTACTGTTATAGCATAGCAACAACAGGCTGCATTAAACTGCCCGGGAAAGAAATTGTCAGTTTAGTTTCAGAGGCAGATTTCTCTGTAGAAACTCTCCATAGGCAGACTTACTGAGGGACATTCAGGCAAAACATTGGTCAGTCTGGCTCACTGAAAAGCAATTCTTGGGTAACCAAGACTCTGTTATTTCTGAAAGCATTGCTCAAAATGGGACCTTTGTTACCTTTGGGTTATTTAATGCTCTCAATATATGTGATCTGTTCTTGTGCCCCTAAATCTCCTTAAGAAACAATTCCTTAAAGGTTCACAGTGCTTGGGATTCACATGTGCCCACCATTCATCTCCAAGGGATATAGGGATATGGAGATTACAAATTCCCACTTCAAGATAGAAGGGGATTGAAGCAGGGTTATCCTAAGACTGACAAACCTGAACTGAAAGAGGCTTCTAAATGAGGAAAGCGTACAGCTAAAAATCTTAAAGACAGGCCTAAAAGGAAGGAAAAATAGGCCAGAGGTCAAAGTTAAGAAATGTAAAAGGAATCTGTTTCATTATAGAAAAGATATAAGCAAGAGGAAACAACAGGGTTCTTACAGTGGAGTTGAAATAGCGGGTAGGTTTATAAGACATCTTTGGGCACAACTACCGTGCCCAAATTTGACATAGTTACTAACATGAAATATATTGAAAGTTGTCCCCCTCCCCCAGATATACAGAGGCCCAGAGAGCTTAGCATAGATTTTAGGATCAGGAGGCCTTGGCTTATAATTTCAGAATGATCTCTCTGTAAAATCGGGATAATAACATCCCTTAGCAGGATGCTTGTAGGATAGCAGATGTAAAGCATTAGCAAAGTGTTGAGGGCATGTTGAATCCTCTATAAATGGTAGGTAGATTTATATTAGTGAATAAAAGAATATAAAACATAAATATACTTAGAGAATATCAAAAGCAAAACTTTTCCTGTTCTCCAAATTTTTCCTGTTTTCTCAATAGCCGTTCTTCATAATCAGTAGACCTTTATTTTTCTTATTGAGACACACACACACACACACACACACACACACACACACACACACACACACAGAGAAGTTTTGCTTGAGTGGACTTGTTTTACTTAAGTAATTCAGCAAGCATTTATTATTACGCTTTTACTATGTGTGAGCCATGATCTTAGACCTATCTACAGACCAAGGAGGGCTAGTATTGAATTAGATCAAATATTTAAAGTCCCCTAATTGACTTAAGTGGAATATTGCTAAGAGCACAGCTGCAGGACATGGAAATTATTGGCCTAGAAAGCCATGAATTTGGTGGCAGTAAAAGTCAGCCATCCAAGCTTTTAGAATGAGTGCTCGAGCACCTGACCCTTGTGTGGCCTACTGCATTTGTTGTGTCTTGATGACTCTCATAGAATCCGTGAGGCTGGTAATTAATGACATCAGGGAGAAAGTGAAATATTTACCTCTACCAAAATCTTCTCTCTTCTGCCCAAATAAAAACTATCTACCCATTTTTCTGTACCTGCTCCTTCTTGAATACTTACTGCATTTGCATTACCATGCAATTTGGTGCGTCACTGGGTAACATAGGCTTTTATTTTATATTTGGTTAATATGCACTATAGTTGCCCCATCACCCTAAATGGATTGTCAGCCTCCTGAAGTCTGGAGATTAGATCTTATCCTTCTTTTTCCTTTGGTACCCTTAGTAACAAATAATATTTAGAAAAATTAAGAGTAAGGGCGAATAAAATAGCACTTGATTGATGGATTACACATGGCTGTTCTCTGCATGATGCACCTTTGCTTCATAGCACTTTCCCAGTTGAACTTTATATTTCTTGTGTGATTACTCGGTTAATATCTATCTCCCCAACTGGACTATAAGCTCCATGAGGGCAGGGACCAGCTCAGTTTAGGCTCATTATTTATAGTGGGTTGAATAGTGTCATCTCCCTGCCACCGTCCAAATTCATCTCCACCAGGAACCTCAGAATGTGATCTTATTTGGAAATAGGGTCTTTGCAAATATATTTCAAGTAAGGATTAATATGAGATAATACCGGATTAGAGTGGGCACTAAATCCAATGTGAA
>NW_016107479.1:164470-189785 GCF_001604975.1 Cebus imitator | reverse complement strand
AAAAGAACAAACAGAGACACAGACAAGGGGATATAAAGATGGAGGCAGAACCTGGTTGGAATATGCATCTATAAGCCCAAGAACACAATGGATTCCTAGTGATCACTAGAAGCCAGGAGAGAGGCATGAAACAGTTTCTCTATTAAAGCCTCCAGAAAGAATCAGTCCTGCTGACACCTTGATCTTGGACCTCTGGCCTCCAAAACTCTGCAAGAATAAATTTCAGTTGTATCTAGCCATTTAGTTTGTGATAATTTGTTACATCAGTCCCAGAGAACTAATAGACCATTGTATCCCTGTTATGCAGCAAAGCGTCTGGGTATAGCAATGGTTCCATAAATATTCCAGTTATTTATTGAACCATGTAACCAAAAACCACTATGTAACCAAAAACCACCTGTTCCATGTAACCAAAAACCACCTATTCTCCAAAAATGATTGAAATAAAAATCAAATGAAAATATTTGTGGGAAGAAGGAAGGTAGGTCACTTCTTCCCTCCCCCCCCAATATCTTTTGCTAATTCAGTGGTTCTCTAAGTGTAATTCTTGGAGCACTTGCTTTCAGAATCACCTGAGTGCTTATTGAAAATTCAGATTCCCAAATCAGCTGAATAAAAATCTCAGGGGCTGAGAGTATGTTTCCTTAATAAGCTCCCATGGCAGGACTTAGGCTCATGAAAATTTTTCAATTGGGGCTCCCTTTTTTATTATAAATCTTAAGGCTCTTTGAATTCTATCAAAGACATTTCTCTAGCCGGCATGGACAATGCACCTGATGGGAGGAAGCCTGCCTTCTTGCAGCAGGTGTGAGGCTGACCTCCTCATTAACGCTGCTGGGAATTTCTGAAGCAGAGTGCTCCAGCTGTCAGTTCCTTTTTTCCTTGTGGATACACCTGGCTGCTTGACATGACCCCAAATCTTGTCTAGAGGTGAGGTTTTTGTTTTCATAGCAGTTTCCTCAAGAAAAGAATCAAAGTCAGAGTAAGATAGATGTAGAACCCCTCCATCCTTAGGACTGTTTTTTCCAAACAGTTATATCCCCATAGCATTGCATTCCAACTTTTGCAAATTTCAAACTTCAGCCACATTTCGTCTCTCAAAACATATGTCTCTCAAAAGATAGGTGATAGTTTATTACACACAGGGTATTTGTGTTTCATATTCATCACCCATTTATGGCTTTCTCATCCAATTTGCTGAGTCCTGAAATCAAAACACATACCAGGCTGCAAGCTTGAATTGGCATCTGCAGATCAAGCTGGGAGCTTTCTGCTGTGCGGTTCCCTCCAGGAACTCTCAGAAACCTGCAGTTGTCATTCACGTGGGTGTGAACAGCTCTCCGGGTCCTGTGGCAGGGCCAACTGCCCTTGCAGGAGTCTTTCTCTATGATTTTTATCCTGTTGCTCAGGGTGCCTTCTTCCTGCACACCTGAAATAACAACCCAAACGTCAAA
This sequence comes from Cebus imitator, assembly GCF_001604975.1. NCBI lineage: Eukaryota > Metazoa > Chordata > Mammalia > Primates > Cebidae > Cebus > Cebus imitator. Next base: position 188,331 of record NW_016107479.1, on the reverse strand, counting down.
ACAAGAATTGGGGACGTTAGTTCAGCTCCATGACTTTGCACTAAGTCTGGGAGGATTTGTGGGCTTGTCAGGAGGGATTTGTTGCAAAACCGAAGTGAATCATGGAGTGGAGGCAGATATTAAGTCAAAGAAGCAGAGAAGGATGAAAGGGAATGGAACTTAGAGCTACCCGGTGTGTCCAGACTTGTGTGCAATACCAAACCTCTGGCTTTGAATAATAAATTGTATTGCCCCCTTAAAACAGATTAACCAGAGATACCAGAGTTTAAAGAGGATTTGAAGCCACATTTCCACCCCCAGAAAAACAAAGCTTAGCCAACTCTTGCTAATTTTTTTTTTTTTTTTTTGCCTGCACATTCAATATCATCCATCTTTCTCACACTGCCTTGAAATCTCAAAGTTACCTTTAGCTTACCCTCACTCTCGGTCACCCCTTCTCATATCCTGTCTGTCACAAATTACCATCCATTTTTTTTCTATGAAACACAGGTCCCATATGTCCCTTTCCTAAGGCTGGCCCAAATGTTCTGGGTCAGCCACATGGCTCTGCTAATTCTTTGATTTTTTTTTTTTCACATTTTTTGCTTTGAGTATTCTTTTGAAAATTTAATCACTTCGGGCTTATCGCTCATACAGCCTGGGAACTTGGAGTTTTCTTTGGATTACTCCTTTACTCTTCCTTCTTTTGAATTAAATTACCAAGGCTTTTCCTTTTGTTCTTCTTTTTTTTCGAGATGGAGTCCCACTCTGTTGCCCACGCTGGAGTGCAGTGGCATAATCTCTACTCACTGTAGCTTCCGCCTCCCAGGTTCAAGCAATTCTCCCGTTTTAGCCTCCTAAGCCGTTGAAATTACAGGCCCCCTGCCACCATGCCCGGCTAATTTTTGTCTTTTTAGTAGAGAGAATGTTTTGCCATGTTGGCCAGGCTGGTCTCAAACTCCTGACTTCAAGTGATCCACCTGCCCCAGTCTCTCAAAGTGCTGGGATTACAGGCACGAACCACCATGCCCAGTCCTTCTGTTCTTCATTGCCATCATCATCTTTCCCATCTGAGCCTTTATAGCAGCGTTTCTGCTAAAGTGGTCTTGATAATGCCTTTAGCGACTAAGCAAAATCTTGCCTTAGTTTCCTTTGTATTTTTTTTTTAAAAACAAAATATAGTTTCTTTAATAGTTCTACTTGTTAATATTAGAAACAACTGCTATTTACTGAGCACCTAATGTGTTCCAGACACTTTGCTAACCCTGCATGGAAACCAGTTCAGCAGATCTGATGTAAAGACTAGAAATCTGCATTTTCAGCAAGCACCCCAGTGTGAGTCACTCTTCTGGAAAGAAAAAGAAAACTCTAAATTCATAATTTTATCTATTTGATGGGGGAGAAGAAACTGTTGTTTGTTTTACGCATTATTTATGTTGTTCTGGCCTAGTTGTTTGTTCTAATAAGAAAATATTTTATTTTTTTTTATTTTTAAAACTTTTTACCTTTATACTCCAGGATTGTTTTTTCAATATTCTTTCTCCCTTATTCATCACTATTAAAAAATAAGAGTTGACTGCAGTGGTCATTCTATAGACAAATTAAGGGGCTACCTTATGACCTAAAACACACAATGGAAAGATTTAGAATTGTACTATTTTAGGGCTGGAAAGCCTTTAAAGATCATATGGTCTTAGAATTTTAGAGCCAGAGGGACAGTATTCATCAAACCTTATCATTTCAGAAAAGCTGCTCAAAAGTGATGTATGATATAAAAACCATGGGCAGTCAAGGGAAGAGGCATCAGGGTACTAAGTTGTCAATTAGTACAAAGAAGGCAAAGAAAGGGTAGTGTGTCTGGATACAATTGAAGTTAAATATAAGAATGTGACTTGCTTTGACCAATGAAATGTGAGCAGAAGGAATTTATGTCAGCTTTGGTTAGAAACTTTAAGTATCAAGTATAGTTCTTCATGTCTTCTTTTTCTGGCTCAGCAATTACGGAAGCACATGACAAAATGGGGCTCCATCAGCCTGGGCCTTTGGGCAACTAGGGTGAGAAGACTTTCTCTGCTGCAGCATGCATGCTTAAGCCACTAAAATTGGGAAGTTGCTACCCCAGGAAAATTGTGGCCTCTCGTGACCAATATTCTACTCTTCCCCTAGTTCTTTAAGCTTTGTGGGTTCACTAATAGCGATGATGATGATGATAACAATCACTAACATTTATCCAGCATTTACCACTTTTACCTGCTATGTGCTTTACAGGTTTTACACCATTTAATAAAGTGTCATTATGAGATAAATGCTGTCATGAGCCTTTTTATATAGAAAAGAAAATTGAATTATAGAAGATCAAGATCATATCAAAATTAAGTGTGAAAACAGGCTTGTATGCAGGCATTCTGATTCCATAGCTTGCCTTCTTAACCACTAAATTGCTTCAGCTAGGTCACAGGTCAAAAATGCTAATTCCTCGAAGTATATTCTACAAAATGCTAGTTTTATGGATTATTAACTAGCATTACTTTAAAAATTCATTTAAATCTTCTTCTTAAATATGTTTATGAAACACCAAGTTAGGTTAAATAAAGCAGATTTTGAAAAATCTCAGAACTTCTAGATGTCTTTAGGATCTGCTAGATCCTTTAGAATCTTTGATTGAACTTGACCTCATTCTCGTCTTTCTGCGCCCAGGTTTCTTGTTCCACCTCTACACCCCCTGTTTCTGGCCATATAAGTAGCACTCTTCTCCATTCCTCTGTTGTTGATTTGAACTTCAACATACCTGTATGATCTTTGTTTTGCTGGCTCCTTGGATATTATCTGTATCTCCTGTTTGGGTTGAGAATTCTCCAGGACAATCTTCTGCTTCACAATTTCTAGGTCCCCCCTTTTATTATTATTATGTTGTTGTTGTATACATAGACATCTAATGGACAAAAGGAACTTTTCCTGATCTTCTTTCCAATTATTTTTCTTCACATATTTTCAGATGCTTTTCTTATTGCTGTTCTTTTTGTGGCTTATTTAATTGAGACCCTTCAGTTTCCAAGTTTCTATCACTTCCTTCTCCATATTCCATTTGAAACTCTCTAAAGCACATCTTCTCATCATTAATGGACTATGTTTTCCCTATTTTCAAAAGCTAAAGGTGTTCAAAAAATTTGATAGTGGAAGTGGGAATTTTAGAAATGAGCTGTATACAGTCTGCAATCTTTCCTTAAAAAGACTAAAGGTTTCTTTAATCTTTAGAAAGTTGATAGTCTTTAGGAAGAACAATAATACCTATTTTGGTATATCAAGGGACTTTGAAGTAGTCCAGGTAGGAGACATAACTTCCCAAGTCTTGGATGTGGAACTCAGAGACCTAAAAGTAATTGGATGGAAGAAAAACCTTAGCAAAGTCTAGCAAAGTTGGACAGTTCGATTTTTATATGACTTTGAGAATTAGGTGAATATTATCAAACCTTTCTCCATAAAACTACTCTTCCCTCCATCCGTGTCAAATGTTGCTTCTCTTAGACCCCTGAGGTTTGTTCTCTGGTCCCTTAAGTGAATAACGCTTGATAGAGGAGGAAAGGATCACGTATATTGTCTTATAAGGAAATGTGAATACCATCAGTATATTGTTCTCCTGACACGGTGCAGCAAGGCCAGGCTATAGCACCTTGGATTGAAGAGGATTGAAAATCTTGTGCTCCTTCCAATCTGTGTGTGATAATCAACATTTCCAGCCACAGTGGGGAATATGAAAGAGCTAAGTCAATATCTCAGGGTTATTCTTAAGGTAGGACTTTAAAAAGTAACTTGGCAAAACCATGGAAATAGTGCTGTATTTTTACAATTCTGAATCATATACTCGACTAATCTGAAAAATTGAAAACAACCCTTAGTTATCTTCCCTCCCATTGAATTTTATTTTTTAAAAATACCATCAAGAGAGAATACATCTGGGTTAAATGTAAACATCACAATGCTTTGCTCGTGTTGCAATTTGGAATAGCCCCTTTTCTTCCATTGAAAATCACTGATTATTCAGAGCTAGTTATAGAGAGCAAAATATCCATGTGATTGCATGGTTTCGATTACCATCACCATAATGCTATGTACAAAGGCTGATTGCCTTCCATTTTATACTTCTTGTTAAAACTGGGTTAATAAGAGACTTTGCCAAGATATTTTCCTCCTCACATGAAATTGTTCATAGAAACGCAATGCAGTAACTAAAATTATTTTATTGTTAAAGAAAGAATTGGCCCGTTCTACAAATTTCATGGTGGTTGAAAATATCTCATCTTTAATGTATTTATTGATTAAAATGATTGCTTTATAGCAAGCAAATTTTGGTTTCTTATATATGTATAATGCTGGTCTCAGTAAGACTTCTGACCAACAATTTAGCTGTACATCCAATTTAAGATTAATAGACTTACGGTGATCATTTTCTGCCTATATATTTTATATTTTATCAGTGGTAATAAATTAGAACTATTTCATTTCAAATGTCAGGAACATGAGTTATTTGGGGTAGTATTTCTGGGATTACCAACTTTCTTATAAAAATATATGATAATTTTTTTCATAAGTGTTTATATTAGTCCATTTTCACCCTGCTGATAAAGACATACCTGAGACTGGGCAAACTGTAAAGAAAAAGAGGTTTAATGGATTCACAGTTCCATGTGGCTGGGGAGGCCACACAATCATGGCAGAAGGTGAAAGGCACATCTTACATGGCAGCAGGCAAGAGAGAGAATGACAGCCAAGTGAAAGGGGTTTCCCTTGATAAAATCAACAGGTTTTGTGAGACTTATTCACTGTCACAAGAATAGTATGACTTATTCAATGTCACAAGAATTGAATCACCCCTGTGATTCAATTATCTCCTGCCAGGTCCCTTCCTCAACACATGGGAATTATAGGAGCTACAATAGAAGGTGAGATTTGGGTGGTGACACAGCCAAACCATATCAGCATTCAACAGGCAAAAAATGGGGTAAAGAACAAGAAACATAGTTGATATCAGTAATGTGTTTCTTTGTGGATAGGGAAGCAGATGAGAGTGGGCTGGGAAATCAAAGGTTAATTTTTAATTCATTATGTTCCTTCCTTTAGCTAGGCCACATCTCCCTGTATGTAAAAGGAGAGATTAAGCCTTGTTGATATGAAAACTCTGCAGCTCTATGACACGCTTCAAAGGAGCCAGAACCTCAGAATTTAAAAAGTTCAAAAATGGAAGAGAAAAAAGAGGAAACTTTCATGTTTTACTACTCTTCAATAACATATAAGCCAAATCATTACACGCTATTGACTTTGAAGGATATGCTTAAACTACTTACTAGTGGAAAGTGATGTGAAGTCACTGAGATTTAGCAAAAGGTAGAAGCAGTCTGTTTACATTTGTTTTAAAAATGTTGCTTATTGTGTGGTTTGACTTGTGAAATTAATGTTACACTTGGAAGCAAAAAAGAATTGGAGTGGTTAAGAAAGTTTTGAAAGTTATAATACATGATATGATCTATTTATTCTGCTTCTCTGTTATCTATATAACGCTTATTTACAGGTACCTGCAAAGCATTCCTGTTCACCTAGTGGCTGCTAACCGCAGGCGTAGCACTCCTGTTATTGCTGACCCATTACATGATTTCTTGTTGTGCATTTGTCATCAACTGTTCAGTTCCACAACAATGAAATGCATTTCTAACGAATAATTTGTTGGTGCTGGGAGCAGAATTGTCATTTTTCACTACAAAATCCTAGTGGCTTTAGGAATATAATCAAATGATACAGACTACAAGCTGTCATCTATATTTCACTTTTCAGGGGCAAAGATACCTAGAACTCTGGAAACCTAAGTGATGTTATTCTACACTATGACAGCAAGAAAAGGGTGGAAGAGGGGTAATGTATTCTTGAATGAAAATGAACAAAATATTTTATTTCTAAAGGCATATAGAAGTTTTTTTGGGATTAAATATCTATTTAAGGTGTCAATAGACTAAAGTATGCATGACTATTTACTCCATCAATCTACCAGTATGAATCGATCCCAGTCTGAAACATCTAGTAAACTTTACATTTAGATGTTCATAGTACCGTTATTTATCATAGTGAAACACTGGAAACAGCATAACTATAGGTAAATAGTTGTGTTAGGAATTGTGTATACTGGATGTAGTATTATGCATAATTTTAGTAATATAAATCACAATATGAAATAATAGGGAAATGCTTACAAAATAGCATTAGGTTAAAGCAATAGAATTACAAGTTTGTACAAATAGCATCATCACCATTGTGTAATGCAAATCCTGGCACAGAAAAGCAATAGAAGACATGCACCTTAACGCTGGTGGAGGCCATGCTTAAGAGGGAGAATGAAAGAGGATTACATGGTGAGATACTGTTTGCATCTTTCTAACTTTCTGCATTTCTCGCATTCTCTATAACAAGCATTCATTTCACCATTAAGTTGAAAAATATACAAATTCCATTTAGACTTTTATTTGAATCCCTCCAGTTCTCAGGTAGCAACAGAAGGCACTTGTAAAGCTCAAGCTGCCCTGCAGAGGTTCCTTCCCAGAGTCCAAATCCTCACTAACATCCTCCATAAGCAGCTTAGCCATAAAGCCGGCTCTGAGAGTGCTCCTCCCACCCCCAGCCTTTCCACTCAGCAGTGCCTGCCTCCCCTTCATCTCCGATCTGGAATTACATTAGAATCCCTTCTCCCTCAGCCTGTGCCCTTCTCCCCAAAGCCTCAGCAGGGCCTTTCTTCTCTTCTTTCTTGATTTCCCTTCTGAATCTTCCTGGCATTCTCATTCCAAGGCCAGCTGGCTGATTTTCTGAAGCATTAACACTTCCCCTCTGCTGACTTAGAACTGTTTAAAACCCATCACCCACACCTCCCTGGTAAGCAGGTTTCTACCACAGCAGGCTGCATGGTGGGATTTGGCAAGTGTGGGGAGAATGGAGATTGAGAAACTGTCAGAAAAGAAATTGGCCACTACCCTAGTTTGGTCTTACTGCATTCATTTGGAACACTTGGAAGGCATAGAGAGTGCTTAATGAAGACCCATTAAAGGGAAAGCTGGGTTGTTTAAAGAACCATCAATTGTGTTAAGCCTGGTTCAGCAATTCAGAATTTTATAAATAGACTTTCAGTTTTGCCTCAAAAATCGTCATCACCATTGCTTACGTCAAAAAAAGCACAACTTCCACATAAAAAAACTTCACTGACATTTATTTTACATGGGCTTAGGCAAGATTGGAGTTGCTAATTTGTTTTCACTACTGGTGAATCTGCAAATGTGAAAGGAAACCTCAAGTCCTTCCAAATAGTGGAGAAAGGAAAGTGTGCATCATGCCCCTGGTTTGGTTTCAAAATATTCATGAATAAATCGCCCCTGCTCTGGGAAAGTCACGATGCAAGGAATGGTGAATAATAAACACGAATAAATACAGTCTAAGTCCTCAGGAAGGTTACAGTGCAATAGTGCAGACCTCATCCCAGCCTACCCTAATAAAGTGAAGAGCACAGAGAGACTGGAATGGGGCTGAGTTGCAGTAGAAAGTGTCTAGGTTGCATAATTCAGCAATTCAGTAACATCATCAAGGACAAAAGTTCTTTTGTCTTTCCTCTCTGCCATCCTCAGGGATGGATGGCTTTTTAATTTTTTTATTTCCTTAGGCTGGATTTCTTAAACACTTCATGGTGGCTAAATGTTGAAGGCAGCTTTCAAAGGCAGAAGAGGGAATTGTCCCTTTCTTACGTTCCTTTTAAAAAGTATGATGAACTGTCAGCTGACTTCCCCTCCCATGCCATCATCTAGAAAATGTTATATAAATTTTCTAAAGCCAATTACTGGGAAGGGTTAAAAATGAGTCCCAGAATTAACCAATAAACAGCAATTGGATAGCACCATATTATCTTGCGGTAAAAAGATTAATTTATTAAATGTGAACTTTAAAAATATACTACATCTTTGTGTAATTCTGTTTTACATTTTTTTCATTTGTTTTATTGCTCATAAAGTAACATGATGTCACTGTATACTAAAAAAGTAGAAATAGCCCAGCCTCTCTCAACCTCTGAGAAGCTCTGTGGGGAGACTGGACTAGTCATGGGAGACTCATGGAAAAGCAGTAAGACTGGGAATCTCCCAAGCTACTTCGGCTGATAATATGATTTAACTTATAAGAAACAGAATACATTTACCAGCATAGCACCAACCAGGCCCAAAGAGTGTCTGAAAATTATGAAATGCCTTTAATGGTTTGGTGGCCCACACTGACTTCTGGTGTCATTTTGGCAAAATGAAGGAACCACAGAGTGAGCTCTTCATGCCAATAATGAACGTAATGGAAATTGACTTCTTTCCATTCCAGCTGTAGCAGCAGGAGTAGGTATTGCTGCCAACAGAAAATTCCATCATGGTTTAGAGTTGAAATACTGGTCAAATTGAAGGGCAGGGGTAGCATTCAGCACAGATGCTACATGCCAAATTGCCAGTCTCTTTGCTTCTGGTGTCACAAACACCTCCTTTGAGATTGTTTATCCTGTTCTAGCCTTTTGACTAATGAACTATTCATTAACGTTTATTAGTATTAACAACTGTCATCTCTACATTTTTTGGTAAAGTGCCTTCCCTTTTGGGTTATCTTAATCTCTGCAGACACTCAGGGAGCTAGCTATTATTATTATTATCTCCTTTTTACCTGAACAGAAACCTAATTCAGAGATGTAACATAGGTAATTTGCCCCAGCTGAAATGTATAAGCTTTGAAAATGAGAGTTGAGCCTATTAAAAACCCAACATGGAGAAGCTGGGCAACATACAACTCTGGCCTTGGAAGAACTTATTTTTGTAGCTGGAAAAATGAGGAATGCAGATAAAGAATATCCAGTAAGTTGTTGGATGTGATAAATGAGAGGTACACAAGAGAAGTACAATGCAGGGGAAAGAAAAAAAGTCCATCATTTATTAGAGTAGTCCAGACTATTAATTTGATTTTTTTAAAGGTGGAGGTAAATTAGCGTTTTTGATATCTTTCAATGCTGACATGTTGGCTTTTGATATTCTATCGGCCTCTAGATGACATCGTAAGATCTTATGCATGGTCCACACCCAAGGACAGAGTAGGGAGATCAGCTTAACTTTCCAATTCAGGTATCAGTATAAATACTGTCACCTCAGATACACCTTAGTTCTTACGGTAATTAAATTCGTATTCTTTTTTCCCAATGACTTCCATGAGGGAGAATTGAGAGAAAGCATGATGGTTTAGTAACTTGAAGGGTAAACAAAAATAGCCAGAAAACAAATCCTATAGAAACATGGAAATTCTGAGCCTAACTTTTAGAATCTTTTCTCTTTTGAATGGAATGACTTTTTTCTCATGTTTGCCACATATTATGATGGGTATTTCTATTTGTAGAAACTTACCACTTGATACATTAACGGAACCTTTCAGAGGATGTATTTCACTTCTACTAATTTCAGGTCAGAATTCATCACTGAAGGTGTGAGGCTGTCTTCTGTGGAACCAACCACACATGATCTCTTTCTTCTGGTGTCAACTCCTGGAGATTTTGGTTTTATTTTTGAAATTATCTGTATAAAATCGAGTATCAGACTGATTATTCAAGCTTTCCACTGATAATCAAACAACGAGCAGGTATGAGTCGCTTAGCACAGGAAAATTTGGTAAAACTATCCCAAAAGGTCCTTGAGATATTGAAGAAAAGAATTTTGGTAGCTGTCTGAACTCAAATCTATCACAAGTATCCAACCCTTTAGAAAACACCAACTCACTTCTGCAGGTATTGCTCCTTGAAATGTGGCTTTCTAAATGTCTTCTATGTCTGTTGTTCCACAAAGACCCCTTCCACTGTGTTGTCTTCTGTTCTGAAGCCAGTTGTCTGCAATTATGAAGCCAAAGTGCTCAGCATATGTAAGACTAAGGATAAGGCTTTACCATCAGTACCAATGGAGTGGATAAGTGAATGAAAACATTTGAAAGCAAAAACTTGCCAGCGCAAAATTGTCTTCAGCCATGGCTACACAGCTTACAAAAATGCTTCCATGGAAACCTTCTAAATTCCTCTAAGTTGTATGTTTTTTTTTTAAGGAAATGTAACAACAAAGTTCTCCACTAGTTAGAAAAATAACTGAAGACATTCTGCAGTTGTATCAGAGCTTTGATTTCAGGATTGGTTGGCAATGTATGAAGGCACTTTCAACTCTGTAAATATTATGGATGTGTACTTTGAAAATAGCAAATTAAGGAACGATGGAAGATAGTTGAATAGTCATGACAGTAATATTTTTTTCTTTGCGTATTTTCAAAGCCAAAGAAGAAAAACTTCAAATTGAATTTCAGCTTGAGCTAAATTAATTCCCAGGGTCTTCCTTTCAAGAGCCTTGGTAAATCAGCTCACTGTGAGTTTTTCCTGATACTCAGATATATAAACTTTGAGTCCCTTTTATCCCTGGTGCCCTGAGGTTAAGGCAACAGATGGCCTGTGACTTATTTAAAAGTTTTCTGCACCAACAAAAGTAAAGCAGAAAAAGCGCAGAACAATCGCCTAAGCATAGCCTACATCTGATGTTGCTTGTATACATTTTAGTATATCTCATTTAAATTGCATTTAAGAGTTGGAGAAAGGAGCGAGGCAGAGGTACCTGTAGAGCGATCACACCCCATAAAAAGTTAAAGGCCTGGGAAGCCTTGAGATCCCTCTCCCTGTGACAGGCAGTAGTCAGTCTCTCAGTGGTACAAAGTAAAGGATTAGGTTGGTGCAAAAGTAATGGTGCTTTTTGACATTACTTTTAATTATTTTAATAGGTGAAGGGCAAGAAACAGAATTGTGGTAAACAGTTCTAGGACAGCAGAAGATTTTAATTGTCACCATGGGGTTCATTTCTCCTTCAACCAACATCCAAACCAGTGCTTAAGTGTACAAGAGAAGGCTTCAGGAAATCAATGGGATCTTAACATTAAAAACTTACAGTGATAATCAGTGACTGCAGAATCAGTTATGTCTTCTTTACACACTGGTGTTATCTGAAATTAGTGTTGGTAGTTGATAAGAAATAATGAGAACAATGTAGATGTTTTCACTCAATCCAATACTGTTTCAATCTCTTTTTTATGTTTTATTGAAACCCAAAAAGGATAGAGAGACTGAAAGAATTTCTGACTCAGCCTGGAGTTCTTCAAGATCGATTACTCTCTTCATTACAAGATACTTACATTTATAGATACGAAAAGTATTCCCCTCCAACTCCCCCCTTCTCAGTTTCTCAGTTTTTATCAGAATTCAATTTTGCAAAGACAATTCATGACAGCCAAATGTGCTTGCAATAAAATAATTTTCACAAAACAAGCTGATTTTGGCATAAAAGTAACAAATTCCTGTGAAGACGTTCATATTTGTGGGGCTCAAATAAAATGTTATGTGATCCTCTGTTATAAAAGGTGACAGGGGAAGAAATCGAAGACAAATTGTCATAAATATGGTGAGCAAAATTTAAGACTTAGTGATGTTACAATTCCACTCACATCAACACCCTGCGTTCAGTTGTTGGTGGAAAGTCTAATTAGTTCTTTTTTTCTGTACTATATTAAGGGCTATCATTTCTCTTCAGGAAAATGGAAATGAAGAAAAATCTGAAATTTCACTTTGCAGTATCTCTGTCTCAGATTTCTCATTCTACAGGTTCTTCTTTCATACCCTTCCTTTTCTCATTTGTTTTCATTTTCTTGCCTAGGAACTTTCATTGTCCTAATTTTTAAATTCCTGAATTTTCACCACATCTTGGACATTGGCTTTAATTAAGCTTTGGTCATTCATCACATAAACATGTTTTTGATTAGAACAAGCTTGTCCAACCCGTGGCGCATGGACCACATGTAGCCCAGGAGAGCTTTGAATGTGGCCCAACACACATTTGTAAACTTTCTTAAAACATTATGAGATTTGTGTGTGTGTGTGTGTGTGTGTGTGTGTGTGTGTGTAATTTCTTTTTTTAAAGTTCTTCAGCTATTGTGACTGTTAGCGTTATTTTATGTGTGGTCCAAGACAATTTTTCTTCCACTGTGGCCCAGGAAGGCTAAAAGATTGGACACGTCTGGTTTAGAACATGGATTGTTGTTCTTAAGGTCTCGTCTCAGCCCTCACATCTTCAGATAAGCTTTTCCTAACTTCCTGATTTAGGTCAAAGTCCCATTATCTAAATAATGTAGCTTTCTTTCATGTCGCTTTTCACAATTGCAACTTTACATTTATTTGTATGGCTTCATTTAATGGTTGACTTCTGGACTAGCCCTTAGTTTAAAGTGTGGGCACAGTGCATGTCTATTGTTTTCCACTGTATTCTCCATGTCTAGCACATAGTATGCGCTCAACCAATATTTGTTTAATAAATGAATAAACGAGAAAATTCTTGTTGCGTATAACAGTTGCTGACTAACAAGCATCCTAAGCATAACAAATCCAAAACTGAGGTCTCAGTCCTTCCAAACTCTTCTCCTGTAATCTTCTCCATTCGATAAATGGCAATGTAGTCTTTCCTGTTTCTCAGCCCCAAATTCCTGTGTCATCTTTCACTCCTTGGTCTTTCTCTCACACTACAAGTTGATTTTGTCAGTAAAACCATTTGGTTCTATCTTCAAAATTCTGTTTATCCAGAATTCAACCACAATGCCCCATGTCCACTGTTTACCTTCTAGTCTAATTCACTATCCTCTTTGGCTAGAGTCGTGCAATGGCCTCGCAACTGATCTCCCTTTTTGCTCCTTCACCTCAGTATATTTTCAACACAGCAGAGGATTTTGAAGACATAACTCAAATTTTGTTATTCCTGTCTCAGACTCTCCAATGGCTATCTCATCCCTGATAAACGTCCCTATGGTGACTTACAAAGCCCTGCACAACCATGACAATGGGCACTTTGCAGTTATGTTCTCTGCTGTATCTTCAATGCATAGGAAAGTCAGCAGCACGAAGTAGACACTCAATATTTGTTTAATGAATTTGTGAACCTACTAGTCAGAGGCTGTTATTTAAAAGAGTATTCTCTGACTCTTAAAACAAAATAGACCCTTCTATTGGGTTCCAATGAATACAATTACGTGTTAGTTAACTCATACTAAGACTGCTCAATACATAGCATGACATTACGAACCTTTGTTCCAAGTCTTGCTCCTGAAAAACATGAATAACAATACTTATATTGTGAAGTCAATCTTGACTCATTAGGAAAATCATTATTGCAATCAATATTAGCTCAAAGAATCGTTCAAGGGCATACTATGTCACAGACTGTCTATTGTGGTTGACTGGACTTAGAAAAACCAAAATTCCACTTGGTAATTTAGTCTGCTTTTAGGCACTAGAACAACTGCTCAGCTTGGTGGTGATTTTGTGACATTTTTCAGGTAGTGGAAATCATAATCCTTGAATATTTTTGGTGAGGATTTTTCATTTGCATTTGGCAATTGGCAAATCACGAAATCTACAATTTTACACCAAATCATATACCAGTATCATTAGTGTTTGCTTTGGTAACTTGATTGGGATATGAAGATTTAGCATGGTACAATTTAAGATCTTAAAGGGAAAATAAGTCAAGGGGCTGTGGGGATGTGGTCATAGCAGGCCTCTGAAAGCAATCTGTAGGTTTTGTTCCGCCCATTCATACTAGCATATGGAAGTAAAATGAATAGTGAAAATGTTAAATTGAGAAGAGAGTAGTGACATTTCATGTAATTTAAATGAAAAGTAATAGCTAATATACTATGAATTTCTACCTGTCCTGGATCCTAAGATGGCTTTGATGTTATGATTGAAATTAGGATGGTGAAAGGAGGCAAGGTGGTGATGTTACAAGGTGATTATTAAAAGTTTGGCTTCTGAACTGTTCATCCTTCCTCAAACCCATTAATTTCTATATTTTGAAGTGTATCTAAGGGTGTTTCAGACAATTCAGTTTTGTTCTTGTGGTTGGAGAAGCTTTATAATTTTGTTAACTACATCTCATTAATTCAACAAATATTTATTGAGTGCCTACTTTGTGCCAGACACTGTTCTAAGCTCTGGATTTGAATGCTATTGCGTCTGCTTCAGTAGACAGCCATCATGTGTCATTCAGAACTGCCTGGAAAGAAGATTTGTCTTATGAAAAGACTCTACAAAATTTGAAGAAAAAAAGAAGAATTGATTTTAGTTGGATAAGAAGAATTCATAGTAAATAATTTTCCTAAAGTCACACTTTTATTTCTTCCAGAAGCTGGAAGGTAGAAAGGAAAAATATTGGGGGATAACACTTTAAAAAATATACATATTTCCACCATTTAATATAATAAAAATGTTCTTGAATAAAGTAAATTGGGATTTATTGAAAAATTAGGTCATTTTATATGCAAAATGTTTTTTTTTTACAAGCTATTTTAATGATTACTCTTCAGGTGATTGATTTGTTATTGACATAGACAATCTGAGATTAACATTAAGATTGCTAGAATACGAACAAAAAAAGCAAAACAAAAAACAATGGATTGGCTTCTTTTTTATTAAGTGACTTTTGCCATATAGACATGGAAAAATGTGATATAATAAATCAATAGATTTAAGTGCTGCAATTTACTGGCACTGAATCTAACCCAGGAAAGTAAATCCAAGGTCCTCTTGGCTTTTCCATGTCTATTATCAAAGCAGTTATTGCGGCAGGATATTCAAAGAGATGATACTCATTTAAGGGTAGGAGAGAAAGTCATATAAAAAGTACAAAAAACAAACAACCAAAAGTAAAAGAATCAAGTTTCACAACTATTGGAAAAAGATAAACTATGAACCCTCTAAAATCTAGGGCTCATAGAAACATACTACATCCATATTCAACATTCAGATAAACACATTAGATCCTTAGGCATCCTTTAAAGACCCATATGTTTGGTATTGTTACGATTGCACCAAACATAGATAAATTTCCAACATCTGAGACAGTTTCACTTGTTTTACTAAAGGAAGGAACCTGCTCAAGCAATAAGACCCTCTTCAAAACCCACCTTCTAACCTAGAATGGCCTGGAGCTCATGCTGCTCACCCATAGCAAATGCGTCACAAATGAATGGAAGCTATTACACTGTAGAAGACCGAACTCTAAAATAATAAAAATTGCTTATCCTTAAAGAGGATTAAACATATCCTCAAACTAGAAAACTTAAGACAGCTGAAATTTTGTACATTTGCATGCACGCGTTTAAGCAATAACAGTTAACCAAAATGCAAACTATCAGAAACACATCACTGAGCAACCTAGGGATTTCGCTGTCAGCTACAATGCTGCAGTGGGAACCTTATATTACATGTTATCCTGTCTTGACTCTGCTTATCCCAAGTCCTTCATCAGACAATAGCAATTCCCCAGGAGAATGCTAGCTGTTTTCTTTTGGAAAAATACAATCATGATACATGACTATAGGTTAGACTTACATTTTTGACATGCTCCTTCCCACATATATGTCATAAGTTTGAATTATTCTTCAAAGTATATAACCAAACAAGTCCACCGTATGCAATGTTTGAATCACTAACTTTACAACAATATGAATTATGATGAAATGAGTAGCAGTAGGTGGGGAAGGGCACTGGGTTTTAATCCATTTTCTTGATCTGTGGGTTAATTGTCATAGCTAGGGTAATTCTAGCTAAGCTTAAAAAGATCTAAGTTTAAATGACTGCATTGTTGAGATGCTGATCATGGGTGGCTGTTGTGGTCTATCTGCCCATGATCTTTTGCTGGAGGAACCTTGGTTGGCTGAAGGAGGGAGATGGAATGGGAGCTAGGACACAGAGAGGCTAGACAGAGGCAGGGGCTTGGCATGGGACAAAGCAGCATCTTTTCTCTCAGGCCTATGGACTGCGGCATTTTCATTTCTTGTAAGCATTTGCCCTGAGGGGAGCAGGGTCTCAGCTCGGCAATCACCTTCAAGAAGAAGAAAGGCAAACTGGCACCAAACAGCTACAGAAAAAGGGAGTCTGTCCTTTTAAGTACAGAACAAAACAGCCTACCACTTTGGGGCTCCAAGGGCTGGTGGCTTCCTATTGCTTTCCCTTCTCAGAGAGTGAGGAAGATGTAACCACTTGATTTTGTGGTAATTAATGCTTGGCGTCTTAGCCTGCCTTCCCAAGGCCCAATGAGCTGGAGTGTTATTTCTGTGCCTTAATGAGGAGGCAGGAGGAGGCCCTGTGGACATATGTTTTGTTCATGCCCATGGCCTCACCAGAAGTCTCCTGGCTGACAGCCACAGGACGCAGTTCACCATGCATCAAGCATGAGTCTTTTTACAGGTTGGCCGGAGTGCAAGCTAGAGCTGCCTTTCCTGGCCTCAGAAATTCCTCCTAGTACATATTTAAGCTTCCTTGATTTATTCCCCATATGGTCCATGTGGTTAACCACGGTTTTATTTTTTCTTAATAGCAGTAAAGAGAGACTCATCATGACCCTTCCTCAGGCTCATCACTCGCTCAGACCTATAATTTATTAGGAACATCCTCTGTGGGGAAGAATGGCTCAGCTATTTGGTAATAGGATATGGAGCGTATGCACGCTGTGCACTGTGCTGCGTAGGGCCAGATGGCAGCTCTGGTAAGTCAGCGAGGCAAGTGAGAATCTGTCTTCCATCACGATCCGCCAAACAGGCCAGGTAGGGCCCAGGCTAGGTCAAGTGGGGGCCAAGTCTTCCGTCTTTGCATACCTTCACTGCTGTCTGGAGGGCCTCATAGAAACGGCATAGACATTTGAGCAAGGTAGACTTCTGATTTCAGGAGTCTACTGCAGTGGTTCCCAAGTAGGGTCTTTTGGTCCCCCAGGAGACATCTGTGATTGTCATGACCTAGGAGGTGCTACTGAAAGGAGGCCAAAGAGTATTACACGTCCTGCAATGCACAGGAGAGCCCTTCTCTCTTGCAACAAAGAATTATTGGGCTCAGAATGTCACAACTGCTGAAGTTGGGAAATCTCATCTTGCTGGTTGTTACTAGTTTTTTTACCTCTTCTAAGATGAGAGCTAAGTATTAATCCTAGTTATAAGACTGTTATAAAGATTAAAGTAAAAAAACATGAGCACAAAATATCTGTGCTAGGTACAGGACCGACACAACGCCTGTTCCCTCCCTCCTTCCCCTCCCTCTTCCCCTGGTATCCTAGTATCTATAGGCTGTCTACTCACACTTGTCCTCTGCTCCCCAGTACAAATCTGTTTTCAACTTAGCTTAGGCTAAGTTATGTGAAGTTATTCTAAATTATTCCAAGCTAACAAAAAACTCCCAAATCTCAGAGGTTTGTACCAATCAATGTTGATTTCTCATTTCTGTGACTCCCTGTTAGGGATGGCTCCAGCGCTTCAATCAAGTGCAGGCTAGAAGAGTAGCCTCTGTCTGGGACACTGTGATGTCAGATGGAAAAAGAGAGGGGCAAAACCACATGCTGGTTTTTAAAACTTCTACACAAATATGTCCCATGTTGGCTCATGCCTGTAATCCTAGCACTTTGGGAGGCCGAGGTGGGCAGATCACTTGAGGTCAGGGGTTTGAGACCAGCCTGGCCAACATGGTAAAACCCTGTCTCTACTTTAAAAAAAAAAAAAAAAATTAGCTGGGTGTGGTGGCACATGCCTGTAATTCCAGCTACTTGGGAGGCTGAGGCAGGAGAATTGCTTGAACCCAGGAGATGGAGGTTGCAGTGAGCCGAAATCACACCACTGCACTCCAGTCTGGGTGACAGAGTGAGACTCCATCTCAAAAAAAACAAAAAAAAAACCCAAAAGAAGTGTCCCACATTACTGTTTTTTTGGCTTCCTATTCACCTCAATTTTTTTTCTTTTTATTTTTTCCAGATTGGTTTTCGCTCTTATTGCCCAGGATGGAATGCAATGGTCGATCTCGGCTTACCGCAACCTCTTCTTCCTGGGTTCAAGCATTCTCTTGCCTAAGCCTCCCGAGTAGCTGGGCTTACAGGCGCCGGCCACCATGCCCCACCACACCTGGCTAATTTTTATATTTTTAGTTGAGAGGTTTCACCAGGTTGGCCAGGCTGATTTCAAACTCCTGACCTCAGGTGATCTGCCCACCTCAACCTCCCAAAGTGCTGGGATTACAGGTGTGAGCCACTGTGCCCAGCCCACCTCATTTTTATCTTCCCTTCCTGGGCTCATGGAGGTGGCAGGACATACAACACTTGACAATGGACAGATGAGATTGACAGCAGTTTGCTGGTTATACTCACAGCTCAGAGTAGAGGACATGGTACATGATGGAGTGCCACCTGGGGGTTGCACTCAGGAATGGAGAGGACAAGCAGGGGCGGGGGAGGCAGGTAGTGTCATGTCCAGAGGATGAGGTGCCCCCTCACTCACACAGGAGGATGTGACTGACTTGTTTGAATGATTTCATAGGCTGGCAAGCAATTGAAACCTGTTATTTAGGGAAACACAGGACTGTTTGTGGTCCCTTTGATAAGAAGGGTTGTTTGGTTTGAGCACCTTATCTGTGGGAGCAGAGAGGAGAGGGGAGCTAGGGATGAAGCCTTCTGAAGCCCTACTGATTTTACCAGATGTCAGGACAGTGCATCACACAGAGTCTTGATTTTGGACCCTAAACCCCAATCACTTCTGCTTACATTTCCTCAGCCCACATTAGTCACACGGAAAATCGAATTCAGTGACAGAAAGCAACTTAAAGATCATTTATCATTTTAAGGCAGTGGTTTCCGAACTTCCATGTCTGCTCATGGACATTTCTGTTCAGTAGGATTTTATCTAAACATCATTGTTAACAACAACTATGATGATATCAACAAAATCGGATCTAACAGGCTTGAAACAGGATCAGTGTCTGGGCGTCCCACTGTCATCTCATCCACTGACACACATAACCTGACTGCCTGTGTCACACATGAGAAAACTGAGGCCCAGGGATCAGGAAGTGACTTAGTGAGTCATACAGTAGAGTTCAACTCTTCCTGTGTGACAGTATATTTCTAAGCCAGAAATAGCACATCCCATGGTGAAAAAATGTAGGAAGAAAAAAATAAGAGGGCAATGGATTCAAAAAGTCCATCTAATGTAGCGGAGGAAGGGGCAAAGAAGAGAGGGGGAACGATGTAGAAGAGGAAAGGTGGGAGTAATTATGGAGAGGAGAGGAAAGAAAGCAGAAAAGACAAGCTGTGGGCCGCAAGGCCGATCCAAGTGTGTGTTACGCTGATGACTCCCACGTCCCTTTGTCCAGCCAGAACCCTAAGCTTCAGACTTGGAAATCCAACTACGCAGTCAACATCTTCACTTGAAGCCTGACAGGCACCTTAGTCTTCTCATTCCAGGGCAGAACTCTTGATTTTCCACCCTCCCCTCCCTGCTTCTTTTTAGTCTTCCTGACCTCGTTAGGTATGTTGTAACATCTACCCAGGGTCTCCAACCAAATGTACATGTTAATCATTGACTTTCTCTTTCTCTTACTTCATATAGCCACTCCATTAGCAAGAACCACTGTTTCAGCTTCAACTGTTTCCAGAACCTGAGCCATTCTCTTCAGGTCTACAGCCTCCACGGCCCACCTACAACCTCTGAAGCCTGGCAATGGCCTCTTGCCTCATCTCTCTGCCTTCTGATTTCCTCACAGCAACCTAAGCAATCACTACAGAACATAAACTAAATCATATCACTTCTCTGACTGAAACTCTCTAAATCTCCGTCTGCACACAGAATCAAGTCTCAACTCTTTATCAAGACCTTCAGGCCCGACTTTGTTGGGCCCCAGCCCAGCTCTCCTGGCTGACGCCGTTTCTAGACAGTGCTATTCCTAGAACATTCCAAGATTGTATAATTGTATAGGCTCAGCACATAGATTTTTATGAGGCCTAACTCTTGTCATTCATTTATTCATTCAACTAGTACATACTCAGGTTCAAAACATATGGCAGGCAGTATCTTCCGCACTGGAATTTTCATCTAAAATGTCTCCTCTTCAGAAAGACCTTTCCTCAAACTTGTCATCATTTACCTTACTTTTTATTCCCTTATCTTGCTTTTAAAAAATTATTATTATTGCACTTACTACTATATAAAATTGCATCACTCTTTAAAAACCTTTTTCTTCAATAAAATATACATTATTCAACTATAAAATATGCTCCAGGAACATAAAACAACCCAATCTTGAGCAACTCACCAACAGGGAAGAGATGAATTTCAATATTTTAATTATGTTCACATGTGTCACTATTACCAGATGAAACGTGTGTGTTTGAGATATCAGAAAATAATGGTGGTATTGCTGATTATTAAGAGCGGGGAACAGAAGTTAATTTATCGAGGTAGGCAATTTATTACTCATCACACTCTGTTTCTTGCACAGACTCATAAAAGGAACTAAGTAATCAAAGTTTAAGGAAATATAAAAAAAGACATTGAAGTAACTCCTCAGTGTCCTTGGACCAGTAGCTGGGGAAAGGTGGTTTACTATATTGGTCTTCAGACCTAACTGCAAATCAGAATCTTTTGAGGGTGAAATTCACTGGCCCCCATCCCTGGAGATTCTGATTCTCTAAGGCTGGGATGAATCCTAGGAATCTCAATGTTTTAAAGAAATTTTGCTAGGGCATTTTGATAGCCTCACCTGGAAACCACCAGGCAAGAAACTTGTACATCCTACATGTTTTTAGTAGACTAACGAAATATTTGAATAAGGTGGCCAAATGGGTTGCTTTGGTTTGGAGCTTGGACATTGTTGATCTGGAACTTCCATTTTTTTTTCATGGCCACATACTAAACCTTGAATTCTGTGCCAGAAAGAATTCCCAGGCTATGTAGATCCATGAAGAAAAAGTGAAATCTTTGATTATGTCTATCTTGTGAACATTTGCCTTTTTTTTCCAGAATAACTTTAGAAGCAAAAAACCCAAAGCAACAGGCCTCACAACAGAGCCTGCTACACTGTTTTAATAGTGAAATGCAGAAAGCTGAGCCCTAACATTCACCTCTCTCTCTTCTAACACAGAAAACTGACCCCTTAGGTCCAGCATGTCTGTGGTCATTACCTACTATCTTGGAACACTGGTTCATTTGATTACACTCAGAGATGCCCAGGAACAATTGCCATGATTAAATACATCTAATGGATTTAAGAATCCTATGAGGAAATAAGACAAAACTCACATGCTTGTCTTTCTTTTTTTAACTGGGAGTTTATCCTCCATTGGGAGGAAAGACAAATGCAAAATAGAATTCTCTAGCCTACAGCATGCTAGATTTTATTGTCTTAAACTCTTTCATCCCCTAGTAGCATTTGCTTATTCTATTGATAGAGTACCAGTGATTTTGAACTCACAGTACATTTGGGAAGTAAACCTAATGGGCATGTAAACATCCAATTGCAGTGTCAGGGAAACTTACTCAATACATTTCCAATCCTTAAAACACAAGCTTTCTGAACTATGGTTTGGCAAAGCAGTACACGGATTTAAGTTTTATAGGGCTGGATGAAAACTTTATATTACTGTAAAACAGAGAGAAATAAAGATTTTTCTTTAGACATTGAAGCCATATTATTCCCAGTTCAAAAGCTGCACCTATAAATCCAGAGCATGAGCATGAATCTAGGTGCAATGGGGAGGGAGTTTAATTACAAAAATTCCTCTTTGACAATATATTGATGTACTAAGCTGTCAGTAATGACGACCAGCTGATGGAGTTTCTGTAGGCCTAATGGTTAATCAGAAATGCAGATGTCACCATTAGACAGCCTGATTTTCCATAAATTCATTGTAGTTGGGAAGAATCATTGTTAGAAGCTGGAATTCTCCTGCTTCTATCTAATATGTGCAAACACTTTAAACTCATTCCTTATAGGCAGCAAATGAAAACTTTCCTTGTGATTCCTCATTCCGGTCTTCAAGGGGAGATGTTTTTCCCTCCTAGTCCTATGTTCATTTTGGAGATTCCATCATTCACCTGAAGAAAACCTCAATAGGATTCCTCAAGACAAAAATAACAGCTTCACAAAGAAAATTCAGCTGACTCATCCCACTCTTGCTTTTGATAGGTTAAAACATGAGACTAATTTACATACTGCTGAATAATTAATAAAATATATAGCAGAACAGCTTGACAGAAAATACAAATAACTACGTGAAATTACACAAGATATCCCTTCATAGACTAAACACAAAAGGACATTAGATGCAACAGGCTAATTTTGGTCAAAATAAAGTTTAATATTTCAATTTTTGAAAAGCAGGAGTACTAAATCGGATAAAACAGACTACAAAGAACTGTAATACAAAGTGGCAAATACTTTACTGCAATAAAATATGGGGAAGTGCAAAGATGAGAAAGATCACCCCAAATCCCAACCCCAAACCCCACCCTCTGTGAATGCTTCCCGACAGAAGTAGAATTTAAGACAAACCTGAGGTGTAGCTAAGTTTTAGCTATGTAGAGTCAAAGGTGGGAAAGACACTTCAAGCTAACAGAACACGATCAAAGGCATGGAATGAAGAAAGTGAAGAAAATGTGTAAATAAATGTAAATTGTAGTAGTTCCTTTGTTTTGTTTTTGTTTTTGGCCTTAAAAAATGTGTCCAGAAGTATATAAGCTTAGATTAAACTTTTGAGAAAGTAAATTACAGGTAGATATCTGGGGAATCTGAACAGGAGATTAAGAACTAAGGGTACAAAAAAGAATCATTAAAAAAAAAAAACCCTTGGGTACAAAGAAGTGATGTAATTAGCACTTATTTTGGGAAGAGTCACCAGGCATTAGTATACGCTGGGACAGAAATGAAAATTAATATAAGGACCTTGTTTAATGTGTCTTGATATTTTTCAGGGAAATTAATTGAAATTTCTGCTTAAAAACATCTAGAATAAGATAAAGTCAAGTTTCTGAATTTAAGTATTCACTAAGAAATCTTGGGCATTTGACCATTAAAACCTCAGCTTTCCCATTTGAAAATGGGAGCAACAATGTCTTTCTCTAACCTCTAAAAACTTATTTGTGTTGAACTATAAAAGACCCCAAATGGCCAAAGCAATCTTGAGCAAAAAGAGCAAAGCCTGAGGTGCCACATTATCTGACTTCAAATCTACTACAAAGTTATAATAACTAAAACAGCATAACACTGGCATAAAAACACAAAGACCAATGGTACAGAATGGAAAGTCCAGAAATAAATACACACCTTTACAGTCACCTGATTTTTGACAAGGATGCCAAGAACACATGTTGAAAAAAGGATAGTTTCTTCAATAAAAGGGGAAAAACAGTATATTTACATGCACAAGAATGAAATTAGACTCTTACTTCGCACCATATGCAAAACTCAACTCAAAATGAAGTAAATACTTAAACATAAGATGTGAAACTGTATAAGTAGTAGAAGAAAATGAAGTAAAAAAAGCTCCATGGCATTGGGCTGGGAAATAATTTTAAAAAATATATATGGTCCCCAAAGCACAGGCCACAAAAGCAAAAATAGACAAGTGGGATTACATCAAACTAAAAAGCTTCTACAGAGCAAAGCAAACAATCAGCGGAGTAAAGAGACAACCCATGGAATGGGAGAAAATATTTGCAAGCTATACATCTAATAAGGGGTTAATATTTAAAATATTAAAGGAACTCAATAGTAAGAAAACAACCAAATTGAAAAAGGAGCAGATGACTCGAGTTGACATTTCTCAAATGAAGACACAAAAATGGCCAGGAGGTATATGAAAACACACTCAACATTACTAATCAGCAGAAGAGAGCAAATTAATACCAGAAAGAGACATTAGTCAGACTGTTAGAATTGCTATTTTTTCTTTTTTTTTTTTTTT
>NW_016107479.1:138976-163716 GCF_001604975.1 Cebus imitator | reverse complement strand
AAAAAAAAAACAACCCCAACAAAAAGTGGGCAAAGGATATGAGCACACACTTTTCAAAAGAAGACATTTATGAGGGCAACAAACCTATGAAAAAAAGCTCATCATCACTGGTCATTGAAGAAATGCAAATCAAAACCACACTGAGATACCATCTCATGCCAGTTAGAATGGTGATCATTAAAAAATCTGGAGACAATAGATGCTGGAGAGGATGTGGAGAAATAGGAACGCTTTTACACTGTTGGTGGAAATGTAAGTAAACTAGTTCAACCATTGTGGAAGACAATGTGGCGATTCTTCAAGGATCTAGAAATAGAAATTCCATTTGACTCAGCAATCCCATTACTAGTTATATACTCAAAGGATTATAAATCATTCTATTATAAAGACACATGTACACATATGTTCATAGTGGCACTGTTTACAATAGCAGAGACTTGGAATCAACCCAAATGCCCATCAATGATAGACTGGATAAAGAAAATGTGGCACATATACACCATGGAATACTATGCAGTCATAAAAAAAGGATGAATTCATGTCCTTTGCAGGGACATGGATGAATCTGGAAACCATCATTCTCAGCAAACTGACATAAGAACAGGAAACTAAACATTGCATGTTCTCACTCATAAGTGCGTACTGAACAAAGAGAACACATGGACACAGGGAGGGGAACATCACACACTAGGGTCTTTCGGAGGGTGGGGGACTAAAGGAGGGATAGCAGGGGTTGGGGAGATTGGGGAGGGATAACATTAGGAGGAATCCCTAATGTAGGTGACAGGGGGATGGAGACAGCAAACCACCATGACATGTGTATACCTATGTAACAATCTTGCAAGATCTGCACATGTACCCCAGAACTCAAAGTATAAAAGAAAAACAAAAAAAGAACTGCTATTATCAGAAACACAAGAGATAACAGGTCTTATGATTTGAAGAAAAGAGAACTCCTGTATGCTGTTGGTAGGAACATAAATTGGCATAAACATTATAGAAACCAGTATGGGGGTTCCTCAAATTATAAATAGAACTATCATATGATCCAATAATTCCACTACTGGGTATATATCCAGAGAAAATGAAATTAATATATTGAAGAGATACCTGCGCTCCCATATTTTTTGCAGCATTATTTTTACTAGCTGAGATATGGAAACAACCTAAGTGTTTATTAACACGAAAGAATAAAGAAAATGTCGGTGTGCATACACAATGGAATAATATTCATCCTTAAAAAAGAAAAAGCATAATGTTTTCAAGGTTCACCATGTTGTAGACTGTATCAGTACTTTATTCCTCATTTACCCAAGATTCTATTTAAAATGTGGATACACCACATTTTATTTAGTGATTATCAGTTACTGGTGTGTTTTTTCCCACTTGTTGGCTGTTGTAAACAATGCTGTTATGAACGTTCATTTGCATGTTTTAATCTAAGCTTTCATTTCCAAGAGTAGAATTGCTAGGTCATATGGTAACTCTATGTTTAAACTTTTCTCAAACTCCTGGTGTTAAGCAATCCTTCAACTTGGCCTCCTAAAGTACTGGCGCTACAGGCGTGAACCATCACATCCAGCGCTATGTTTCAACTTTTAAGTAGCTTCCAGACTGTTTTCCAAAGCAGCAGCACCAACCTCCATTCCTACCAGCACCTTTTGAAGATTCCACTTTTTCTACATTCTTGCCATTTGTTGTTTTCAAACATTTTTTTTTTTACTATAGCTATTCTAGTGGATATGAATTTGTATCTCACTGTAGTTTTGATTTACATTTCAGTAATGACTAACAATGAGCATCTATTTATGGGCTTGTTGACCATTTGTATATCTTCTTTGGAAAAATGTCTATTCAGATCCTTTGCCTACTTTTCAAATTGATTGTCTTTTCATTGTTGAGTTTCAAGAGTTCTTCATATAGGTTGGATATAAGTCCATTATCAGATACATGATTTGTAAATATTTTCTCCCATGTTGTGGGTTTTATTTATTTATTTATTTTGCTTTCTTGATGGTATCATTTGAATCATAAATATTTGAATTTTAAAGAGCTCCAATTTATCAATTTTTTTCTATTTTTTCTTTTTCTTTTGTATTGTTGGTATTGTGTCTAAGAAGACTATGCCTAGCCCAAGTTCACCAAAATTTACTCTTACGTTGTCTTCTAAGAATTTTATAGTTTTAGTCTTACATTTAGATTTATAATCCATTTAAAGTTACTTTTTGTGTATGGTGGGATCCAATGTTATTATTTTTCGTGTAGATATCCAGTTGTCCTAAAACCATTTGTTGAAAAGACTATGTTTTCTTTCCTCATTGAATAACTTTGGCAGCCTTGTTGAAATCAATTGACTACAAATAGTTTTATATCTGGACTCTCAAATTTGCTCCATTTTGGTACTTATTCTGGTACCACAATGTCTTGATTGCTTTAGCTTTGGAGTAAGTTTTGAAATTGAGAAGCATGAATCTTTCTACTTTGCTCTTCTTTTTCAAAATTATTTATCTCTTCTTGGTCCCTTACATTTCCATATGAATTTAAGATCAGCTTGTTAATTTCTACAAAATGTCCAGCTGAAATTTTGATAAGGATTACATTTAATTTGTAGATGATATTGGGTAGTATTCTTTTTTTTTTTTTTTTTGAGACAGTCTCGCTCCGTCGCCAGGCGCCAGGCTGGAGTGCAGTGGCGCGATCTTGGCTCACTGCAACCTCCACCTCCCAGGTTCAAGCAATTCTCCTGCCTCAGCCTCCTGAGTAGCTGTGACTACAGGAGCGTGCCACCACGCCCAGCTAATTTTTGTATTTTTAGTAGAGATGGGGTTTCACCATGTTGGCCAGGACGGTCTCGATCTCTTGACCTCGTGATCTGCCTGCTTTGGACACCCAAAGTGCTGGGATTGCAGGCGTGAGCCACTGTGCCCGGCCTTGGGTTGTATTCTTAATATTATGTCTGCTAATTCACAAACATGGGATGTCTTTCCATTTATTTGGTCTCCTTTCAAAAATGTTTTGTAGTTTTCAGAATTCCAGTTTTAGGTCCTCTGATAAATTCAGCTCTAAGTATTTTATTCTTTTCCATATGATCATAAATTGAATTGTTTTCTTAATTTGACATTCAGATTATTTATTTCTAGTGTACAGAAACATAATTGACTTTTTAGTATCTGTAACCTGAAATCTTGCTGAAATTGTTTATAAGTCCCAATAGTATTTTAGAGAATTCTTTAAGAGTATCTATATACAAGACCATGTTATCTATGTATAGGGTTAGTTTTACCTTTTCATTTCTTATTTGGATGTCTTTTATAGCCTTTTCATGTTTTATTTATTTATTCATTTTGGCTAGAATCTGTAATATAATATTTAATAGAAACAGCAATAAGAGTGTCTTGTTCCTGTTCTTAGGGGGAAAGCATTCAGTCTTTTACTGTTAAGTGTGATCTTAGCTGCTGTAGGGTTTTTAATAGATGTCCTTTATTAGGCTGAGAAATTTCTAGCACATATTATTTTTGTAAGAAAAATTATTTAAATAATAAGTATGCAAATTAATAAATACTTGATGAATAAATTGGATTTCATGGCTTCATTCTCAAAGCAGATCTGTACCACCCTGAACATCCCAAAAGAAATCAACTGAATTTGGATTCTCTTGAGAAAGTGACTTGAAACCTTTAAGGCTCCCATTTTACCCAGTTTTGTATGATTCCTTTTAACTAACCCTGCTGCCTCTTTTATTTGTCTGTTATCCTGATCATTATGGCTACAATAACTTTTAATGATATAATTCCTGTCTCTAATGATTGCTCTAATGCTAATGCCTAGCAGTTTCTTTCACATCTTTCATTATCGAAGCCTGATAAGCTCCAGGTGAAAATCCAGGGCAATTTCTTTAGAAAGTAGAAGTAGCAGCCATTAATGAGGCTGAGCCATTTCAGGAAATGATAGAAACTTGATCAAATGGAAACCACAAGGAGACTATCTTCTAGTAGTTTGTAACAGTCTCCACTAACAATGAGAATTCAATTATTAGAAAAGTTACACCTATGGATATCATGAAAACATCAGATAGCTCATTTTAAGTAAATCCTGTTGCTAAAAATATATCTACTTTCGTAAAGAATGGGGGCTGAGAAAATTGCTGTATCACCAAGATTGCCCAAGGTCAATGGGTAATCCATTTCTCTCTCTCCACATACACATACATACACACACACACACAAACACACACACACACATACACACACACACTCTAACATGAATATATATATATATACACATACTTTTTTCTATATACTCTTATAACCCCTTCCCTATTTCTATTCATTTGCCTGGCGCTATTCAATAAATAGAAGCCACTATTTTTTGTATATCAAATCCCCTTTGAGATAAAAACATGTAAATATTTTGCAAAATTCATTGGAAGGAATCAGAACAATGGCCCTAAATAAAACATCATGGCCACAGGAATTTGGAGAGGAGGGCAAGGGGCAGCTATCTTCTTAAACATGTTTTCTTCTTCTTAAACACGATATAGAGTTTTGTGAGACAGCTCTACTAAGTCATAAAATAAAATGTTTTCTTGTTCTTTCGACTGTTAATTGAGCATGAAGTGAAGACTTAAGTGATTTTTAGAGAATTACCTTTGAGGTTTGGACCAAGAAAACAAGAAATGAGATTGTTGAAATAGGCATTTTAGCAGTTAACAAATTTAACCTTCTTAATTTTGTCCTAGCTAAGATTAGCAATACCACCTAGCCAAAGAGCTTATTTCCAAGCAGGAGTCATGCAACCTTTCAATTGCTAGATGATACAGAAAAAGCAAATAATTTTGAAATATTGGAATTACCCTTCCTGAATAACAACAAAAAGCTCTTTCTAGTAGCTGTCCAGAAAATCCCCAGCCAATATCACAGTTAGCTAAGAAGAAGTAACTAGAAGGAGATTTCTAAACATAAATGATCAAGATTAGATACGGCAGCAGTTCTAATTTACATTTGATACAAATACACAGTGTGGCTCTAATGCTCTATGTGAAAGCCCAATCGGCAAAGCACAAAAGGCGGCCTTCAAGGTAAAAAGGTAAGAACTAGACTTCCTAAGCAAGCGATCTTTACATAGGATTCAGAGGCCCTATGAAATTGGATTAAAAAGCCATTGCCTTATTATTTCATCAATAATAACTGAAAGTAACTGTTTTCTTCAATTATGAATTTAAGACAGTAATCCACAAAGTATGAACAAGATCTTTGACTATGACTAATAAGAAATTGCATATTACTTTACATCATTTTATATTTGTGGATATCTCAAAATGATTTCATTTGTTGCTTTAAAGTAGCAGTAGCCTTGAGACATAGAGTTTTATGTAAAACAAAGAACACATTTCCTACACATCACAAATTTAGTTTTTAAAACATTTTGATAGCTACTGAAATATAATTTTTGTAATTATGTATACATTTGCTTTTACTAATTTAAAAATATTTATCTGAAAAGTGATCTTTGGGTAACATCAGACTGCCAAGGTACCCACAGAACACACATCAGAACCTCTGGTGTGGAGAGAAAAGGAAAGGCGGCTGTTTATGCATGCTCCTTGCCTACACAAAAGGAATGTGCCCCACACTGTTCCTTAAGTCATCTGGTACACATCTGCATGGCTTTCTTCTCTCTTTGCATCTCTCCTTTGTTACTTCCAGGTGATGGGAATTGAGGATTACCTTCCACTAACTGTGAATCAAATTCAAGATCCTGAGTCTCTTTCTACCAGAGAAGATGCTCTCAAAATTGCAAGAAACTTAATATTTACTCCAGCTTAAAAAGAAAGGAAAATTGGCAGCTCACATGGCAAGTCCAGAGGTGGGGCAGCTTCAAAAGGGAGATCAGAGAGCTTTGGTTCTGCTCCTCCAACCCTCCAAGCTCTTCCTTCTTTCCTGTGTATGCTTCAACCTCAGGCTGACAGCAAGAGGCCTCCAGTGCTTCTGGCCATCACGTGAAGATACTACAATATCAGTGAAGAAAAAGGGGCGCATCTCTCCCTGTATTTACTATTTATAAGCAGGGAAACATTTCTGAGAACCCCCTGTGGAGGATTTCTTCATGTCTTGTTGGCCAAGACTAGATCATATTCTTATTTCTAAACCAATTGTTGGCAAGGAGACTCTGAGTCTTGTGGTTGTCTTGGACTAATCTTTGAGGACAGAATGTGCATTGTAGACTCAATCTTGAAGATCCAATAACTTTCTTCTAGAAGCACAACGTAACAGTGCTTTTATGAAGGTGCCGATACTAAACATTACACAAATAAATACAAGTTAATTCCACTTTTCTCCCATTGCACTATATTTGTTTATATTTGAGAAAATACCTCAGGCTTTAAGTCGCAAGCTTCTAGATGAGAATCATAGTATGAACCCATTGGTGGCCTTATGAGGTGTTCTAAAGGTGAAGGTCATGCTGTGAAAAAAACGCCAAATCCTCTGATGCTGCCAGGCCTCTTTCACTGTTCTCCCAGACAGAGAAAATCTTGCTGACAGAGAAGCTGCCAAAATCTGCCAGCCCAACTTTAAGACTCAATGGGCAAGGTTGGGTTAGAATTCTCAGGTTTTCAACACTGTGGTGTATCTCTAATTTTCTCACTAAGTGTCAAAAAATTCTGCAAAGTGAGAGAATCTTAATACACTTTAATTAATAATAAATGTCTCACCACCCGTAAGGGTAAAAAGGAATATCTAAATCTAACATAAAAAGCTGACTTATATGACTGCAAATCATTTGGAATTTTAAACTTTGAAATGAAGACCAGCGTGTTTACAAAGTTCTGGCCCATCATTGTCCTGAAACCTCCTATCTCGGAATGTAAAATTTGAAAATGAATGAGAAATAGGGTCGAGTAGGCATATTACCTGAACATTTAAATAAAGATGAGAAATGAGTCATCTGTCCTTAGGAGTAGAGAGAAACAAAGAGGAATGGGCAAGTGGAAAAGCATAGCCTGCACCCTGTGAAGGTGTCCTGTAGAAGATTCAGTGAAGGGAGAAAGGAGCACTAAAATGTTTCAAGGCCTCATTTGAAGCTGGCCTGTGGATGCACATGTAGCTAAGGTGAGGACACCACATTGCCTGCAGTGCAGGTAGAGGGTGAGCTTTGAGGAAGGAAATTAAACTCTTTTCTCTGGACCTTTTCAGTAATGCTGAGTCCAGGCTATTAGATCTGGCTTGGGCCTGATCTCTTGGTGACTGTGGGAGAAAACAACATAATGCTTACTCTGACAAGCTGATCCTGAAACTGGGAACCCCTCACACTTCCAGGTAGGTTCTTGATCCATTTATGTGTCTCCATAGCTGGCCAATAGGAAAACTGAGGAGAAAGGAACTCACGTTTTGGAGATGTGTGGTGGTTGTTTCAAGTTCTGTGTCCTTAACACACTTCCTTCTGCCCCACTCTCCGTAAGTTCCAGTTCCCTCACTGGCTATCTTTTCCCAGATAAACTCCTCACTCCTAGCCATGCTAGGCTGACCAACGCTTTTCTGTGGTCTCATAACATTCTCCATGCACTTGCTCAGAATTTATCTGGTGTGTGTCTCTCTCATGCCAGAATGTATGCTCTTCCAGGGCAAGCAACCAACCTTATTCATTTATGTACCCACTTCCTAACAGAGTGCTCAGCACATCTTAAGTGCCCAAATAATGTTTGATGTCATTGAACAGGAATTGCTCAAGCCATAAAATGAAGTGGCGTCACTTTCCCAGGAACGTCCACAGTGCCTTTCCAACCTATACCCCTGCCCTCTTTCACTCTACAGGGAACATTAAGATGTTTTGGTGACAAGTTTTAGTAGTCTGTCATAGTTATCTCTATGGAGCTTTTCCATAATAGTTCAGAAAAATGAAAAGAAAAATCCCTAACATTTCAGTTCCAAATGCGTTATCAAATCTATCAGGTCATTAATATGCAGGCTTTAGTATTAAATATCATTATAATTCTTGTTCATTCTAAGGTCACCAGTATCAATCTCCCAATACATCAAGTCAAATTTAATATATATCAAAGAACATGATTAATGATAATAAGACACTATCAACTAATAAGGGTTCCGAATGTGAATTTGAGATAATCTGTGACTGAGAAAATCCAATGAGAAGAAAATTATTTAAAAGTTATTTTTAACCTGATGGAAAAAAGAAGTGAACTAAAATTACATAATCTATTATAAGATTTCAAACTCAAACATCAGAGTTCCTTTTGAAAGAAGGAAACTCAAAATGGATCCATCCTCTTAAAGAGTGAAAGGCATGAGATCCTCTAATCCTTCCCTGTCACTTCGTCTCCTCCACTCATTCCTGAACAGAAGGCGGAACATGGAGCCTTTAGGAACTGTTCTGGTGGTTTCAGGAAGGCGCGGTCTAAAGGCTTTGATGTGAGAAGTCAGGATTTTCATGAAGCAATATTGGCTATTTTCTAAAAGAGAGGCATGCAGAGAAATCATGTAGCTTCACTGACAGGGAAGGACTGAGCTCAGGCAAGACACAGATATCTGATGATGTTCCTCAACATGTGAGCTTTCTATGCTTCTGCATTTATACCCTCTTATTTGAGAGCCAAGAGACAGAAGGGTTCCGAGATACAGTAATCAGGCCCTCAAACCTGTCCTCTTTGGCTGTGGATATTTTGAATTCACATATCAGAGATAAATCTACCTTGTTTAGGGATTGCTTTTAGCTGGCAAAACAAATTCTTGAAGATGGTAAAATAGCTTAATCTTTCACCTGTCCAAGGAGTCACGATGACATGCAGCCACAGATTTCAGTACCTCCTTAACTTAATGGTATGGCTAATGGTAGAACTGTCTAGAAACCCAGAAGAAGTGCTCTAATTGAGTGGGCAGGGATCCTTTATACCAGGGAACAATACCTTAAAGTACATTCATCCGGGGGTTGTTCAGAGTGTTCCATTGGGAAGAAATGCAAGCATTTATATTTATATTTTTGTATCCTTTTACATTTATTTGATAGTAATTTAATGGTTTAGTAGGGCATATGTAAGATTTAGAGATAAATTTACATATTGATGTGAATTCTATGTTGTTTTTTTTTTTCTGATAATGGTGTGCCTTGTTCCATTCAAACCTTGCTATTTTGATGTCTTTCTATATTATTTCAGACTTCAGAAGGTTTTTCTATTCTGATTTTACTGCTCTAAAAGCCAGGGTACGGCTGTTTCCATTTCATTTTAGTAAATGTTTAAGGCACTGGACATGCAGCATGGAAGGAACACATTCCTGATTGAGCTAGGATATCTCCATTCTCAATGTGTTCTAAGCTCAGCAATACTGATCTGTACATATATTGCGCACCGAGTTGCAAATTGAGCAATGCTGAAGTGGTTATGGGTTTTAGATGCATTGCCTACTAGTGCATGGTGCATTTCCTTCTTAGGATGATTATTGTTTTTTTCTTACTCACTTAAAGCCATCAGATTGAAATGATCATCTTTCTCCCCTGAAAAGAATTCCTGCTCTGTCTCAGTCTGCTTAAGGAATAGAGCTAAAACCATTCAAAACAACTTCAATATAATAAGAACACACAGATAAAACGTTTTAGAAAATTCCTAGATTCCAATTACAAAAGTATAGCACAGAGATGAATAGAATCAAACATCTAAAGGACACAAGTGCATCCCAACAAAGCAAGAGAAAGGCTCCCTGACTATTGAAAATAGAACACACCAGGATGTTGAAATAGTTTTCAATTTCAAGTCCTGTGCTGCCAGGGTTTTATAAAATATTTTCTATAAAATATGTTGCTAGCTACTTAAGCCATTCACTTTCTTCAGTAGCTTTGGGTTTATGAGAAGGCTAGAATAACTTGGAAAAAGGAAAAGATTCATCTGGATCAAAGACTATCCAGCTGAACATCAAAACAAGGACAGGGACATCTCTAGCAAATTGTCAAAGGAATACTATGGATTAGACTTACATAGAGAGAGGAAAAAATAAAATTGCCTTCTCCTGTGCATTTTTTTTTTTTAGTGACAGAGAACATAGTAAACCCTATATTTTCAAGAGAGAGGAGAAATCAGCCTGCCACTTTAATTTTCCACTTTATTTACAGGTGATTTTCTTGGGAGATCCTGTTGCATGCGCTTCTTTTATCTTGTTAGCATTTGAAGGAATTCAGCCTGGATTTTTCCCTATGTCCAGCTTCAAAAAATTATATAAATGTAGAAACTTGATAAATATTTGGTATGACGGGGTCTTACCAGACTTGAAACTCAAATATGAGTTACAGCACAGTTACTGTTTCCAGAGTCCTGAAGGGTTTCTAGTCTCCTTGACTCCATGTGAATTCAAATCCCTTCCTCCCAAGAAATCCTCCCACTCTAGTTGAAAAGTTTTAACCACTGAGAACAGTTTTGAGCCTTTCTCAGTTACTGATGGTTGGATATAATAAGAAATAAAAGGATGGAGGGATATCATTATATCTGTGGCTTTATGGTTTTCAGAGCCTGGAAACAATCCAATTTCTTTCCTGGAGTGAGGCCTGAGGCATGAGATAACTAACTCTGCTAAGGGGTTCATTTGAATTAAGAGTAAATAAAATTGTTCTTTAATCTCTGCAGTGAATCCAACCATTTCAAACTTAAATAGGCTGCAAATATTAAAAGGAGACAAATGAAACAAGAGAATCAGAGAAACAAAGACTTGATCATCTCATGTGAGTTCTTAAGAATGTAACCTGCAGATGCCTATGAGGCTTATTGGAGGTAGAGAGGCTTGTCCTGAAAATCCAAGACCAAAATACTAGTATCTGTGCGTTACACAGTCCATTCCAGTCCAATAAGAGAACCAAGGAGAAAGGAACTTATGTTTTGGAGACGTGTGGTGGTTGTTTCAAGTTCTGTGTCCTTAATACGCTTCCTTCTGCAGTTTGAGACCTCATTTCATGTTGTACCTGAAAGAGTCAATGGAGTAAAGATGGGGCAGACTTGGGTGGCGGATGAGACTGGGCACATTCTTTTCAGCCTTTTTACATTTCCAAGGACATCCTTCTCTGTCCTGTCATTCAACCATTGAGACATCTTAGGCTGATGCATATCATTAACCTCCTTAGAATCAATCTCATACTGGTAGAATAGTGTGCCTATGTGTTTTCATCTAGGCAGACCTATTTAAAAATTTTGAAAACCATCATTTACTAGGCATCATATTAATTATTTAATCCCTCTTTATTTTCAAAACAGAAGCAAAAATATGTCCCTCAAAGTTTGCTAGGAAGGTTAATTTGGAGAATATTTATAAAGTAATTTATTACTGGACATTACTTTCAATGCCCCAAACAGCAATTACTTTTGCACCAATATAATACCTCACACTAAATACTCAGGAAATCTTTGTTCTTCCCCGTCCTACCCTTTTTAACATTTCACAGATCTACAGGGCATTGGAATCTATGTAATATATCCACCCCAATTAATACTTTGAAATATAAATTCAAAAACTGAGCAGTCTTCTTTCAATCAGTGAAGTCCTAAGACAGGAAAATGGATGAAGAGAAACCTAGAAAAAGAAAATAAAGCGGTGGGGCAAAAGGAAAAAAAAGTGGGTTCTATTACTCTGGATCCAAACAACAAGGCAATGGGATCCGTTCAGCCAAGCATTACATCAGACCAATAAAAAATAAGCAGCCAAGCAATTTGCTTAGTGATTAGTTGAGGTAATGTCATCCAAAGAATTTTAAGCAGAAGGTTTTTGTGAATATCTCACCTTGATCTTTCCTGCTTCTCCTTCCTATTCCATTTGTCTGTTGTGGTTTGGGGTTACTTTAAAAACAATAAAATAATATAAGCTCACTGTAAAACAAATAAGCAAAACAAAAATATCTAAAGTAAAAAATAAAATCTCTGTCTTATTCCATCATACTCCTTAGAGAAAGCCATAATAATATTTTGGTGCATTTCCACTGTCCTTACTGTTCTTCAATGTACTTCTTTCTTTAGCAAGTTATTTTGATCATCTTTGCAAGAGTGTGTAAAGAGCCTCTCATTTATTTTAACGACAATGAGTATGACATTTTAAAATGTACCCTAACATATTTAATCAATCTCCTGATCAATGGACATCTTCCTGCTCTTCTTTGATAAAGTTCTACTGAATCATTTATTTCATGGGTTTCTGTGTCAGAGGAAAAGATGGAATATCATGCCAAGCATACATCTCTGGGTTCTTGAGAACTAGGAGGTCCCAGGGATAAATATTACAACCATTTAAACAATTTATTTATTTTTTATCATACTTTAAGTTCTAGGAGACGTGTGCAGAATGTGCTGGTTTGTTACACAGGTCTGCATGTGCCATGGTGGTTTGCTGCACCCATCAAACCATCATATCTACATTAGGTGTTTCTTCTAATGCTATCGCTTCCTTTTCCCCCCGCCCCTTAACAGGCCCTGGTTTGTGATGTTCTCCTCCCTGTGTCCATGTGTTCTCATTGTTCAACACCAACTTATGAAAGAGAACAAGCGGTGTTTGGCTTTTTGTTTCTGTGTTCGTTTTCTGAGAATGATGGTTTCCAGCTTCATCCATGTCCCTGCAAAGGACATGAGCTCATTCTTTTTTGTGGATGCATAGTATTCAATGATGTATAAGTGCCACATTTTTTTTATCCAGTCTATCATTAATGAGCATATGTATTGGTTCCAAGTCTTTGCTATTGTAAATAGTGCTGCAGTAAACATACGTGTGCATGTGTCTTTATAGTAGAATGATTTCTAATCCTTTGGGCACATACCCAGTAATAGGATTGCTGAGTCAAATGGTATTTACAGTTCTAGATCCTAGAGGAATCACCCCACTGTCTTCCACAATGGTTGAACTAATTTACACTCCCATCAATAGCGTAAAAGTGTTCCTATTTCTCCACGTCCTCTCCAGCATCTGTTGTTTCCTGACGTTTTAATGATCACCATTCTAACTGGCATGAAGATATTATAACCATTTTTCTAAGTAGTTAAATGGTGAATGAGAAAAATCTCATTCAGCAATGTGATTTTAATGAAGGTACAATTTTGTGGGTTAACTGGTATTTCTGTGTGCTTGATAATTTTTGGAAACACTTCAAAATTCTATTAGATTCATTATACTTTATCTTCAGCTCTCACAATGCTGTGGTTCATGACCTGGCTCCTGTCCAGCCTCAGTTGTCACTCCTTCCCCACCTGCTTACCAAGTTGTAGTCACGTGGTTGCTAAGCACTGAGGCTTACACTTCACTCCACCTTACCTCTGTATGTGGAATGCTCTGTGCTATGAATTCTGCTTTCTGCTTATCTTTCTAGTGAATGTTTCATGTTCAGAACATTTACTTATCGCTTCCCCCATACATCTCTTCTTCTTGTAAATCTCTTCCTCTTCCTCATCTCCTCTCATTCCACTAAATACAGCTGTTTTCTCCTTCACACTTCCATTGCACTGTGTCTACAGTAATAATGTGTTTAAAGTCTGACTTTTTCTCTACGAATAGGATTCATGAGGGCAGGTACTGCATTGCGAGTCTTTGGGCTAGTGTCTGGCCCAGGGAAGCTGCTGCCTAGATGTCAGGTGATTAGGTGTGACTCTAATCCACTTGACTCAAAGGGCAGTTACCTAGAGATCCAATTTTCTTTTTTGGTGGGGAGGGGAGGTTAATATTTTATTAAATTCCAAATTTTATTTTAAATTCTGGAGTACATGTGCATGTTTGTTACATGGGTATATTGCATGATACTGAGGTTTGGGGTACAATTTATCCCATCACCCAGGTAGTAACAAAGTATCCAATAACTTTTCAATTCTTGCCCCCCTCCCTTACTTCCCTCACTAGAGATCCCAGTGTCTATTGTTGCTTTCTTTATGTCCATGAGTACCCAATATTTACGTCCTATTTTTTAAGTAAAAATATGCAGTATTTTGATTTTCTATTCCTAGATTAATCCACTTAAGATAATGGCCTCCAGTCATTCCATGTGGATGCAAAGGACATGATTTTGGTTATTTTTACTGCTGCATAGTATTTTATGGTATATACACACCACAATTTCTTTATGCAATCCACCATTGATGGGCATTCAGGTTGATTCCATGCCTTTGCTACTGTGAATAGTGCTACAGTGAAGATACAAATGCACGTGTCTTTTTGGTAGAACAACTTACTTTCTGCTGCATATATGGCTAGTAATGAGATTGCTGTGTTGAATGGTAGTTTTATGTTCTTTGAGAAATCTCCCAACTGCATCCCCCAGTGACTGAACTAATTTACATTCCCACCGACAGCACATAAGCATTCCTTTTTCTCCACAGTCTCACCAACATCTGTTGATTTTTGACTTTTTATTAATAGCATAATGGCCATTCTGATGGTGTCAGATGGTATCTCATTGTGGTTTGGATTTGCATTCTTAGATGATTAGTGATGTATATTTTTTTCCTGTGTTTGTTGGCCACTTTTATGTCTTCTTTTGAGATGAGTTTTCTCATGTCTTTTGCCCACTTTTTACTAGGATTATTTGGTTTTTGCTTGTAGATTCTGGATATCAGACTTTTGTTGGATGCATAGTTTATGAATAGTTTATCCCATTCCGTAGGTTGGCTATTTACTCTGTTGATAGATTCTTTTCGTGTGTAGAAGTTCCTTAGTTTAAATCCCACCAGTCAATATTCATTTATTTGCAATTTTTTTTTGAGAACTTAGTCATAAATTCCTTCCTAAGATCAATGTCCAGCATTTTGTGGCCTATGTTTTATTCTAGGATTCCTATAGTTTGAAGTCTTAAATTTAAATCTTTAATCTACTTTAATTTTTGTATATGGTCAAAAGTAAGGATCCAGTTTAATTCCTTTTCCAGCCCTGCCAGCAACACCAGCACCATTTATTGAATAGAGGGTCCTTTCCCCATAGCTTATTTTTGTTGACTTGTGGAAGCTTTTTTTCCGAGTTTTCTATTCTGTTCCATTCTTCTATGTGTCTGTTTTTGTACCAGTATCATACTCTTTTGGTTACTATAGTATTAGAGTATAGTTTGAAGTCAGGTAATGTGATGCTTCCAGTTTTGTCCTTTTTATTTAGGATTGCTTTGGCTATTTGGGCTATTTTTGTTCCATATGAATTTTAAAATAGTTTTATCTAGTTCTGAAAAATGACATTGGTAGTTTGATAAGAATCTATAGAATGCTTTGGGCAGTATGACCATTTTATTAATATTGATTATCCAGTCGATACACATGGAATGTTTTTCCATTTGTTTTGTCATTCACAATTTTTTTCAGCAGATCTCTCTGAAGTGCATATTCCTAGATATTACATACTTTTTTGCTATGGTAAATGGGAATGCATTTTAACTTTATTTTCATCTTGAATATTACTGCTATATAGAAATACTAATTATTTTTGTACATTGCTTTTATATCCTGAAACTTTACTGAAGTCATTTATCAGTTCCAGGAGCATTTTGGTGGGTTTTCTAGGTATTGAATTATATCATGAGTTAAGAGAGACAGATTGACTTTTTCTTTTCCTATTTATATGTACTTTATTTCATTTTCTTCCCTGATTACTTTGATGGGGACTTCCAGTACCACACTGAATAGGAGTGGTGAGAGTGAACATTCTTGTCTAGTTAGAGTTCTCATGGAGAATTATTCCAGCTTTGCCCAATTCAGTACAATGTTGGCTATGGGTTTGTCATAGATTATCTTTCATTATTTCGAGGTATTTCCCTTTGATGCCTAGTTGGTTGAGGCTTACTATTGTGAAGGGATGTTGAAATTTTATTGAAACCCTTTTCTGTATCTATTGATATGATCATATGATTTCATTCTTAATTCTGTTTATGTGGTGAATCACATTTATTGATTTGGATATACTGAACCAACCTTGCAACGCAAAAGTGAAGCTTGCTTGATTGTGATGGATTAACTTTTTGATGTGCTGCTGCTGGATTTGGTTTGCTAATGTCTTGTTTAGGCTTTTTGCATCGATCTTCACTAGGGATATTGGCCTATAGCTTTCCTTTTTCTTTGTGTCTTTATAAGGTTTTATTATCAGGGTGATGCTGGCTTTGTAGAATGAGCCAGTGAGCAGCCCCTCCTCTCTGATTTTTTGAAATTGTTTCAGAATTGGTACCAGCTCTTCTTTGTACGTCTGGTAGAATTCAGCCATAAATCTATCTGGGCTGGGGCCTTTTGTGGTTGGTCAGTTTTGTTACTGATTCAATTTCAGAACTCAATATTGGTCTGTTCAGGGTTTCAATTTCTTCCTGATTCAATCATGGAACTTGTGTGTTTTCAGGAATTTATCAATTTTCTTTAGATTTTCTCGTTTGTGTCAATGGAAGTGTTTACAATAGTTTCTAAGGAACTTTAGTATTTCTGTGGAATCAAATGCAATGTCGCGATCATTTCTCATTGTACTTATTTGGGTATTTTCTCTCTCTCTTTCTTTTTGTTAATCTAGCTAACAGTCTACATACCTTATTTATCCTTTCAAATAATCAACCTTTTGTTCTGTTGATTCTTTGTATGGATTTTTGGGTCTCAGTTTTGTTTAGTGCTGCTCCGGTTTTAGTTATCTTCTGCTAGCTTTGGAGTTAGTTTGTTCTGTTTTTTTCTAGTTCCTGTAGGTGTGATGTTAGATTATTCATAAAAGGTCATTCTAAGTTTTTGAGATAGACATTTATCACTGTGAGCCTTAGTCTTAACACTGCTTTTCTACATCCCAGAATTTTCACTATGTAGCTCTGCTTTCATTTATTTCAATTTTTCTTTCTTCCTGCTTTAATTTCATTGTTTACCCAAAGGTCATTCAGGTGTAAGTTGTTTAAATTCATATAATTGTGGGTTTTGGGATAACTTCTTGGTATTGATTTCTATACATCTATGGTCTGAGAGTATTATTGGTATGATTCTGATTTTGTTTAAAAAATTATTAAGACTTGCTTATGGCCAAGAATGTGGTTAATCTTGGAATATGTTCTCTGTACAGATTAGAAGAATATATACTCTATGGTTGATGGGTGGCGTGTTCTGTAAATGTCTCTTTGGTCCAATTGGTCGTGTCAAAATTTAAGTGCAGAATTTCTCTGCTAGTTTTCTGCCTCAATGTCCTGTCTAACACTGCAAGTAGGGGGTTGAAGCCCCCCAATATAATTTTATAGTTGCCTAAGCCTTTTCATAGGTCTGAAAGTACTTGCTTTATTAATGTGAGTCCTCCAATATTGGGTGTATATATATTTGGAATCGTTAAGTCTTCTTGTTGTATTGAACGTTTTAAAATTATGTAATGTTTTTTGTCCTTTTGTACTGTTGTTGATTTAAAGTTTGTTTTATCTGACGTAAGAATAGAAGCCCTGACTCTTTTTTGTTTTCCATTTGAGTGATTTTCTCTGATCCTTTGCTTTGAGCCTATGCAGGTTGCTACCTGTGAGAGGGGTCTCTTGAAGACCCATGTTGAATGGGTCTTTTTGTTTTTTATAATTTGCTAAGTTGCCACTTTGTGCTTTTAAGTGGTGGCATTTAGCTCATTTATATTTGAGTTAAGTATTGAAATGTGAGGTTTTAATCTCATCATGAAACTGTTAACTCATTGCTGTATAGTTTCTAATGTCTGGTGGCTTTATAGGGTCTGTGGGATATTACATACTGAAGTGTGTTTTTATGGTAGTTGGTATCATTCTTTCATTTTCATATTTAGGACTTCCTTAATAATCTCTTTTAAGGCTGGTCAAATGGTAACAAATTCTCTTAGTGCTTGCTTGTCTGGAAAAGATTTCATTTCTTTTTCTCCTCTGAAGCTTAGTTTGGCAGGATATGATTTTCTTGGTAATAAATTATTTTCTTGAAGAATTCTGAAAACTGTCCTCTAATCTCTCCTGCCTCACAAGGTTTCTGCTGTGAAGTCCCCTGTTAGCTTGATGAGGTATCATGTGTACATGAATTGACTTTTTTCTTTAGCTGCCTTTAAGGCTTCTTCTTTAGTGCTGATGTTGGAAAGTCTGGTAACCGTATGCCTTGGTGATGTGTATTTTGTATAGTATCTGGCACGTGTTCTCTGATTGTCTTACATCTTGATGTCTACCTCTCTAGCAAGGTTAGGGAAATTTTCTTGAATTATTTCCTCAGCAATCTTTGTCATGTTGTTTACATTTTCTTCTTCTCTCTCAGGAATGCCAATAATTTGTAGGTTTGGTTGCTCTACATAATCCCATATTTCTTAAAGGCTGTTCATTTCTTAAAATATTTTTCTTCATTTTCTTCAAACTAAACCAGGTTAGTTTGAAAAACCAGTCTTCAAGCTCTGAAATTCTTTATTCTGCTTGGTCCAGTCTACTAATAAATCTTTTTAATGTATTTTGAAATTCCTCAAGTACATTTTTCAACTCCAGAAGTGCCTACTGATTTCTTTTTAAGATGTTTATATCTTCTTTCATTTCCATGAATTGCTTTAGAAGTTTGTGTTGATTTTAACCTTGTCTTATATCTCATTGAGCTTTCTTACAATCCCACGCTTAAATTATTTTTTGTCATTTCTGAGTTTTCATTTTGATTATGAAACATTCTGGAGAGCTAGTGTGATTCTTTGGTGGTATCACTGTATTCAGATTTCTCATGATGCCAGAATTCTTGGGCTTGTTCCTTCTCATGTGGAGATGCTTACCCTTCTAATTTTTGTAATTATTTTCATGTAGGTAAGGTTTTTCTCTATTTCTCTGTAATATTATTTTTTTTTTCAATTTATTTTCCCTTTCCTCCTACTTAGGAATGTGACCGTAGAGAATGTCGGGTAGGGACTTTTGGCTTTGCTTCTATAGCCCTATGCACTTCTATCAGCACATTTTATGTGTGAGATTTGACCCACAAGCCAGTAGATGGCACTTATGAGTAAGAGCCTTCTACTTATAAGTATACAGCACTGGGTATACACTTGATTACTGTTTATTGGGAGAAGCTCTCTGTTGCTGCGTGCAATTGCCTGATCCATGGAGTACACAGGGGTATGAGCTCACTGCTCAGCCTGAGTGAGATGGCAAGATGGGAAGGGGCGGGTGATGTATGCCCACTTACAGATTCCCCAATGGCAGGCACAAGCACCAATGCCAAGGAAGAATCTAGCAAGTGACCACCAAGTGCCCAGATGTGTGCCTAGGCATGGATCTGGGAAACCTTTTCAACCCCAAGTTCTCTGCATAGGGAATGGGGCAGTCTAAACTCCTAATACAGTAGAGTGTGTGCCCCTGATGCCTGGAGATAGGGCCCCAATGTACTACAATCTCTGCACAGGAAAAGAGGCTGTTGGTTTAGGTGAGCAGGGTGTTCTGAATGCCTGGAGATGGGTATCGGTTGGAGCAGAGTGGGACTCACAGCACCATGATCCACACTGAGGAAGATGAGACAGCTTAGAAAGGTAAGACACATTAGGCTGCTCAACCAGGTGACCTGGTACTCCGAATGCCTGAGGATCTGCCTGAGCATAAAGTGGAGTGCCACCACCCCCCAATACCAGAATCTCTTCTCCAGAAGAGCTCAAACCATTCATGGGGTGTGCCAGGGGCAGAGGAGTCCTGTGCGCCAGAATCTATTCTCAGGAAAAGGAAGATGAGGTGATCCAGTTGAGGAGGTGCTCTGAATGCTTAGAGATCTGCCTGGGCATGGAGCAGAGAAGACCTTGTTCTACCATGATCTCTGCATAGGAAGATTGGGGCAGCTTAGGCTGACAATCCAGACAAGCAGGTGCTTTGAATACAGGGAGCTCTTCCTGGGCATGTAGTGTAGAGGGCTATACTATACCACAATCTATGTCCAGGAAGGGTGGGATGTCTCCGGCTGCTGAAGCAGGTAAGCAGGTACTCTGAATGCCTGAGGATCTGCCTGAGCTTGAAATGGGGAAGGTCCCTTTGCAAGAAGATCTCTACACAGAAAGGGTGGGGTGGGGCAGCTCAGGCTGCTAGTCCATGGGAGCAGTTGTTCTGAAGGCCTGGGAATCTGCCTGAGCATGGAGCAGAGAGGGCCCTGCTGCAGCACAATCCCAGGGGAGCAGACTGGGACACCCAGCAATGATATATGTAGACTGACTCCAGGTTGCCAAGATGGCCTGGCTGCAAGTTTCGTCATCCAGGAAACACTGTCTGTAACAGCCCTTCTCCTGTCTCAGACTGGTGTTGGGGGAGAGCACAATTCCAGTGCCTACTGCTGAAGTGCCTTCTATAGTTCTGGCTGTGGAGGACCCTCTCTCACTCCAGACAAAGTACTCCAATTTTTGGCCCAAGACTAAAATGCTTACACATC
Organism: Cebus imitator; assembly: GCF_001604975.1. Classification (NCBI taxonomy): domain Eukaryota; kingdom Metazoa; phylum Chordata; class Mammalia; order Primates; family Cebidae; genus Cebus; species Cebus imitator. Next base: position 143,396 of record NW_016107479.1, on the reverse strand, counting down.
TATGCTGCCAGGTTGCCAAAGAATGAATGACTTTGTATGTGCCCAGATTAAAAATGGCATTCTGTTCTCAATACTGGGTCTGTGAAAATGCCTGCAACTTTTCCTGGTGTCTTTCTCTCACGGAGTTAGCTTCCCAAGTCAGCTCTAGGGCTTTGGAAAAACAAAGTGATCTCCTTTGGCCTGGGTTGTTCAGATCTCCAGTGGAAAGGTGAGTCACAGAGGGAAGTTCTCTGTCTCTCTCATGTACTAGGGCTTCACTCAATTTTATCATCAAACACTGTCATGGGTGCTGATAGCTTACATTCTCCTCCCCAGGATCTGGGGTAGCTTTCATGATTATGGTGGATTTCCATTTTCCTTCTTGAATTAAAGCTCACAGAGTTGATCATTATGTACTATCTTGCTATTTCGAAGGGCAGAGACATACTAAAAACTTTTAATCCACAATTTTGGAGAATAAATGCTTTTTTTTTTTTTTTTGAGTTGGGGTCCTGCTCTTCACCCAGGGCTCTAGAGTGCAGTGGTGTGATTATTGTTCACTGCAGTCTCAGACTTCTGGGCTCAAACCATTCTCCTGCCTCAGCCTCTCAAGTAGCTGAAACTACAGAGGTGTGCGACTATGCCCAGCTAATTAAAATAATTTTTTTTGAGATGGGGGTCTCACTTTGTTCCTCAGGCTGGTTCTGAACTCCTGACCTCAAGTGGTCTTCTCACCTGGGTCTTCCAAAGTGCTAGGATTACAAGCATGAACCATTACACTCAGCCATGATCCTCTTTTCATCTAACATAGGCTGTAGATGAGAGAAACTGACAAGCACTACTATACTCTGAAAGTACCTGTGGACAGTTTTATATGATGGTTATTTCAGAAGTTGCCTTTTCTGCCTAAGCTGCCATCACACTGAGAGTTACATCATCCCTCCTTTACAGTATACTTTTCCCACTGCTAAGTTATGCTCCACAATGCACTGTAGCATCCAGTACAATAGCAGTTTCCATATGGCTCCTCACACATTTACTTGTATGTTCATTGGCAATTTAGAATGGCATTGTTCATTATATTTCAGATGTCAGCCTGGCTGGAGCCTATCCAAGGATGTGTACTTAAACTGTCAGAAACTGAAAGGCTGACATTGGGCATGACTCATTACTGTGCAATAGATGTGAGAGTGCATTTCAGGGGAAAATCAGCTTTAATCAGTGTCAGTGGATGCCATGTGATTTTCCCCAGCACTGATAATGATGCATCAATTCAGAAATGACAGCTGCTGGACACCCGCTGTTGCGTCATTTATGCTCCTCCATACCGCCAGGTTGCAAACTCCAGTCACTGATCTAATTTGCTCCTGTTTTTAGAGGATCAACAGCGGAAACAACAAAGACATAAATAAGTATCCTTCCTAAGTAGGTATGCAACCAGAATGATGATCATGACTGTAACTAAATACTGGCCTTTGTGTTCACAGAGAAGATTCTTTGCTTATCTACTGGTTGCTTGGAAAAGTAAGATTTCCAGATTTTTGGAGATATTTCTAAAGGTAACACCTCATGTGCTTTCTAATAGCTTATTTAAGTTTGGTACAATCCCTGTAAGGTAGATTGATATCACCATCCCCATTTTTGCAGCTGAGAAATCTGAGGTTCAATAAAGTTAATAATTAAATCATTTGTCCCACTGAGAATCATTAAAAGTCAGGAAGGCTCAAACTAAAATGTTCTGCCTCTATGGATTTCTAGAGGAGAATTGATGCCAAAAATATTCTGGACCAAATCAATCGATAATCCAAACTGCAATTACTCCAAAGAGCTCTAGACAAGGACAGCCATCAAAATAAAGAAACTGAAAGAAGACAACATTTACCAGGTTTTTCATTCTCCTATTATTGGCCCTATACTTTTGGCATCTTAAAACAAGCCCAAGAAATGGAAGCTATCTCCAGCTTCACACAAGTTACCACAGAAGCACCTTGACAAAGTATCAAGAGCTGTGCATTTTTCCATTTTGTCACTATCATGGAAATACTGCCTGTTCAATTATTATCACATTAGTTCCATTGGTAGCTCCCCAGAAGGAAAGGGGTAGATATATCTCTGTTTGTAATACAGCTTTGTATACATATAATCAAGCATTTCTTCTGATGGTGCTATAAAAAGTGAGCAACGCTACTGTCTTCTCAAGGGAAGACCCTCTGAGGTAGACAAAAACCTGAGGAATTATGATGTTATATTATCATATCTCTGCCTCTGGTATAGTTAGTATGAAATCCTTTTTCCTCCTTTCATTATAACTTACTTTTTTTCTCTTCTTCTGCATTAATAAGCCTGAGAAATGGAAAATCTGAATGCCATGGCTGTTCCAATTTACTGGGGTTTTTAAAGATAGTTTCAGGAGGTTCCCAAAGGTGTTCAACTGTGTATCTGATGGACTTTCTCAGACTTGTAAAACTCTTTTCTTTCTAAGCATATTTGAAAAGCGATAAATAATTCCTGAACACATTGCCAAACACTTAATTCTCACTAGGAAACAGCATAGGTACAAAGGCACTCACTAAACCACAAAAGCCTGGCACACATTTGTTTTGTTTTCTTTTTTGTTAAAAACAATAGGACTATGAGTCAAGTAATAAAGATAAGTTTAGATGTACAGTTGCTTCCCTTCAGCAAAAACATTTGGCAAAGTAGATATCCTTGAAATCTTTAGAATGAAACGAAAAATTATCAATTGGATGATAATATAGTTAGTATATGTATAGATTGCCAAATTATTTTACCAAATATTTTGATTATGATATTAGAGGAAAGCTTAATATGTATCCTATATCTCCAGGCTATATTTGAATATTCTTGTGTCTTCTTTCTTTCTTTTTAAAAATAAAACCTTTTTGTTTCTGGCAAGAAACAGATACCTTTCAAGTAGTTAGATTTTTAGGAAGTCATTTTTGTTATATTGACAAATATTACCAAATTATTTTGAAGTAATATTTTAAATTGTGTATCAGTGAGAACTGACTAATTAATGAGAATAGGTTAATAATTACAAGAAAGGGTAATAACCACTGCTGGGTGGATGGCTGATATATTTTCCACATGAGCATTTTAATGTTTAAAGTCTTTGAACTGGTTCTTACAGAGGAGGCTTACAATATATAATAACAGCTGGACCCCTCTGTAGCTCATGGCACCACTAGTAAGACTTGCAGTTGGCATAAGACACCAGATCTTGGGCTTTCCCTTTCAGAGAACAGGGAAATAGCCAACCAATAGGAGAGTACAGCATGGTCACATGATTAATCTTACTGAATGGGATGTGAGCAGAAATAATATGTTTCATTTCCTGGAGAGAAGGGTTAAAAAATGAGTGTTCTTTCTCCATATTTTCTGTTTCCACCAGTTTGGTGAACATGAGTATGAAGAACTTGGAAACCACATGATCACTATGAATGGAACCAGAATATGAATGAGACATGGGCTTTTGAGTCACTAGGTAAAGAGCTGCACATTGACCTGGAACTGTTATCAGGTTGTTATGTGAATTTATAAACTTCTGTTATGTAGAGACACTGAAATTTTATTTTGTTTTGTTTTCATTAAAGCTGGTGTTACTGTAAGTAACATAGGTCAAAGCTCTGAAGTCATTGGTTTGTCCATTAAAATGGGTCAGGCAATCTGACAGCACCGTGAGTTTTAGACTTAATGGTCTCTTGGTGATAAGCTCTGGCTGGTTGCAATTCTTCTCTCACCCACTAGATAATAGATGACCTGGTGTCTGGAAGGTTAAAATTGAGGAGACAGCTCTTCTTTAATTTTGCCACATTTCATGTTTTCTGTTCTGCTAACAATTTCAGTAATGACTTAGAGAGTTTGAGATGGTAGGCTCTCAAAACATAGGTTATTAAGTGTTTGAATATCAATTTGTCCCATATGAATCATTTTCTTTCCATATCATAACATGCAAGAGCCTTAAAACAGCATAGGCAAATATTAAATATTTCATCAATAACTTGAATAATAAGTATATATTAATCAGGACTCCCCAGAGAACAGAACCTACAGGCTATATAGAGATATATAAGAGAGGATTTATTATGGGAATTGGCTTATATGATTATGGAGGCTGAAACATCTCACAAAAATGTCTGCAAAATGGGAAACTAGGAAAGCTGGTGGTATAATTCAGCTGGAGTTGGACAGCCTGAAAAGCCAGGAGAGCCAATGGTGTGACCCCCAGTCTGAAGCTGAAGGCTGAAAACTGGAGGGTGAGGAAGGAGGGACTGCTGGTACAAGTCCTGGATTCTGGAGGCCAGATAACCTAGAATTCTGATGTTCTAGGCAGGAGAAGATGGATGTCACAGATCCAGGAAAGAGAGTGAAGGAATTTGCTCTTCTGCCCTTTTGCTCTATTTTTTTTTTTTTTTTTTTT
>NW_016107479.1:85648-138831 GCF_001604975.1 Cebus imitator | reverse complement strand
GCTTTCACCATGTTGGCAAGGCTGGTCTCAAACTCCTGACCTCAGGTGATCTGTCCACCTCGGCCTCCTAAAGTGCTGAGATTACACTCGTGACCCACCACACCTGGCCCTTTTACTCTATTTGGGTTCTCAATGGACTGGTTAATGCCCTCTCACATTGGTGAGGGTAACCTTAGTCTACAGATTAACATACTAAACTCTTCTGGAAACACCCTCACAGACATACTCAGAAATAATGTTTTCCTAGCTATCTGGATATCCCTTAACCCAATCAAGCTAACAACCAAAATGAACCATCACACAGTGCATGTTTTTCAAAGTTGCCATACAAATAAGAGAAGCTCCTTTTAGGTCTTTTAATTCTCCTATATGCTTAGGCACAATTGAGGTCCTAAGAGGAGTTCCAAATGAATTTAAGCCTGAGATCAAATAACTGCAAGATTTAAGTCAATGTTGCTCTGGTAGGTAACAATTAATTTAAAAATTGTATATTAGATAAACTACATTTATTTAACCCACTTCGGTTTGCTAACTATACTAAAGATGCTGTCAAAAGAATAGCTCGACAATTAAGATCCACTAGCCAAATGGCCTAAGAAAATGGCATAGCCCTAGATATAATATTAGTGCAGAAAGGTGGTAGTTTGTGTTGTGACTAAAACCCACTGTTTTAGCTTTATTCCAAACAACACTGCTCTCAATGGGAGCATAACGAAAGCCCTTCAAGGACCTACTGCTTTATCAAATGAGCTAGCTAGAAATTCTGGCATCAATAACCCTATTTCAAATTGGCTCAAAAGGTTGTTCGATCAATGGAAACTATAACCTCAATTCTTACCTCTCCAGCAACTGTGATAATTATATGTCACATTAGATGTTGTGTCATACCATGCACCCGAGGACTCATGCATAGGCTAGTAAACACACCTCTTACTAAAATATCCCCAACCCCTTCTCCACCCTAATTAGATCAATTACTTCTTTTAGAAAAACAAATAGAACAACTAAGCCAAGACATTTTAAGGAAGTTTGAAGAGAAAAGAAACTGGAAAAATTCAAGATGGGGAATTGCTGTAGTGAACCCCAAGTTTTTCTTCAAAGAATTAGGATGTCAGTATGTTCAGCTCTCTTATACTTTAATTCTCCATTTTAAAGTTTAACTCCCTTTTAACTCCAGTAAACAACCTTCTCCACCAGTTCTAATCAGTAGTTCACATCTGTTCCCCACCCCACCCCCCACTTCATCCTGACTCATCCCAGTCACCTGATCACCCCGATCCACCTGCTCTGACACACCAGTAATGGTCCTTCCTGCCAAAACACCCATCCCACTCCAGCTCAGACCCCTGTTCTTTTAAAAATAGCCAATAGGGATTAGTCTAGCTTGTGTGGTCTAACCCTAGCCAACAGGGGACAACACAGCAGTAGGGATGAACCCCGTCAGGCATAAGTACCCCTTCCTCCTTTTCTAAGCATGCTGCCACCATTGTTGCATCCATGTGCCGCACTCTTTTATAGAAATAAATTGCCTTGCTGAGAGAAAAAAAAAGTTGCCGTAGAGACCAAGATGAAATGGACAGGTAACACAATAGACAAGAGAATATTTCTGTTGCCCCCATGCTTCCAAGCTATTTCCTGTGTCATATTTGGCCTCAAATATCCTTGGGTTTTTTCTAGCTAACTCCTATAGGTTTTCAAAATTCTCCACTAGGAAGCCTTCTCTTCTTCCACCCATAGTTTATTTATATTTATTTTCTCTGTATTTTCTTAGTGTCTGGGCATGTCTCTTATCTTTGTACTCACTTATAACCCCATATTTTGATTATATTTATGGGTTTTTTTTTTTTTTTTTTTTTTGTTTTTTGGATTTTTTTTTTTTTTTTTTTTTTTTTTGGTCTGGTAGTCCACAATTTTTTTCTTATGGCAGATACTCTATCTTATTCAATGCTGTATCTTCAATGTCTAGCATTTTATTTTATTTATATGCTGTCTTATTCTAAGACTGATTTATGCTGATTGGTATCCTCAATGAACAAAAGACCAAATCACTACATTTTTTTTAAAAAAGTCAAAATCACAAATGATAAACTCAAATAAGCAAGGTAAAATAAAAGTGGTAGCAAGGTAAATTTTCTAGTTTTTCTTAAAATAACAAACACAAAATGGAAACAAAAACAAAAACATGCTCTCTTGCAAATAAAAATGTAGTATTCGTGGCTTTTCAAAAATTGATGTAAAAAAAGATCTGAAGTTTTAGAGGACCACAAGTTTGGAAGGAAACCGAAGATGACTTCTGCATAAATACAAGTAAAGGGGCCTGATGAGCACAAAGGATAGTGCCATATGCTCTCTCGGGTGAGGGCACATATATAGCATTCTCAAAATGTGCACATATATAGCTTTCTCAAAAGGTGTAAGAAATGCATATATAGCATTCTCAGGTGCCATTATTCAAAAGGAACCAGAGGATGCCCAAAAGACAATGACCAAGCCAGTAATGAAGATTGATCGAGGAAGACGTTTCAAATATCCAAAGGCTCTCATGTATAAAAAGAAGTTAAATTACTCTGATGGATGACATATGTACAAACTGAGGCAAATGCATAGAAGTTGCAGAAGACAGGTTGTGCTGTTTTGGAAATACAAGTTCTAATAATAAAGGATAGTAAAAAACATTAAGGGCTACTTTGGGAAGTTTGTGGAGTTTGGACAAAGGCTGAATTATTTCTCATCAGAGCTGTGATAGAAGCGGTTCCTGCATTAGGAAGAAGGTAAATACTATGGACCAAATGTCCCCTCTTCCTAAATTCATATGTTGAAACCTAATTCCAAATACTACTGTATTTGGAGGTGGAATCTCTGGGAAGTGATTAGGTAATGAGAGTGGAGGCCTTATGCATGAGATTAGTACCCTGAATGAAAGAGACCCTTGAAGGCGCTCTTACCCCTTCCTCCATGTGAGATCACAGTGAGAAGAAAATCCATCTGTGAACAAGGAAGCAGGCCCCCACTGGATACTGTCTACTAGCATCTTGATCTTGTACTCACCAGCAATCAGCGCTGTGAGAAATAAATTTCTGTTCTTTATAAGCCACCTAGTCAATGGTGTTTGTTTAGCAGCCTAACAAGAATAGGAAAGTAAACCATAAAAATGTGTCATCCTCTACAGCCTGAATATTCCAGATTGTCTACATTGAATCAGACTAATCATATCTCACTCCAATGTGTGCAGTAAACTGTCCTATTTTATCTGTATCTCTTTGTTGCTTCTTCCTTCTCTTCTACTTTTGCTTCCTTCTTTTGTCTTTCATCTTTTCTGTCTTCTTCCTTCTCACTGATATCCACCTAGCAGCTACCATAGGTCAGGCAACGTAGTAAGTACTGTGAGTTCAACAATGAGCAAGTTAGGGAGGTTGCCGCTCTACAGAGTTTGCCATCTAATGAGAGATCCAGACACGTAAACAGGTAAATACAATGCATATTATAAAAGATGATAAAAGAGATTTAGAAAGTGCTTATTAACCCAGGGCATGGAGTGTTTGAAGGAGGCAACATCAAGTCCACAGACCTCTTGGAGCCAGGCCAGCAATGAAGGCATTGGTAGCATTGACATAGCAGACCCAGCGTATGCTGCATTCATCTGGTTCTTTGTTTTGATTTTTTCCCAATATTCTTCAAGCACTTTCCAAATTTACTTTTCAATCATCAAATGTCCCTGTGAGAGAGAAAAATATCATATCCTTTTATATCTATCTGCTAAATGTCAGTGCTCAGCAGGTGGGTTAGAAGGTAGTGGGTGGAGAGAGAGACAGAAAGAGAAAAAAAGAGAGAGAGAGCAAGAAAGAGAAAGAGGAAAATTGCCTAAGTTTCCCAGGAGATATTGTCACCTGTGACAAGTTGGATTTTAATTTCAGGGCTGGGTATAAGCTAGCCTTGAATGCATAATGGCTATCATGATTGCCTACCGAGTCACTGTCAATCTAGATTTGAAACTCATTACAGTAAATTGCTTTGGGATACCTTGAGCATGAAAAATGCAATAAAAAACAATACATTTTGCAAAGAAGGTGGTAAAACTATAAAGACATTTTTAGAGCTTGCCTCATATAAGTGAGATGCCAAAGACAATACAGGAGACCCTGACTCTGCCCACGGAGAACAGTTATATCTGTTGCAAAGAAGAGAAAAAAGATGAAAATAGCTTACCGTGGTCTCTGAGGAACAACAAGGGCCTAATTAACTGAACTGGTCTCAATACGCCAACCTTTATTATTTATTGTCTATTAAGATGTCTCTACCAGAAGCCAGCGGTGACACATGCTAATTGCATGCTATTTATGTTGACTATCATGTTCTCTATAATGATCATTTGTTTCTACAAAATTGCTACATGTCAACACTTCAACCAAAGAGTCCGGTTAAGGCACAAGTGACCTCTACTAGGCATAATTTGGTTTGGTTTTCATTCTTTGTCAGTCTGTCAAGGAAAGGCAAAGAATCTGGCCAGCATAACTGGGAATGACATTAAGTTAGGACTAAAAATGTATTACAGATTTTCTTCTCCTGATTCCAGCTGAATGACATTCCCACCTTACTGCAATAAGATTCTTACTAAAATAATTTTTAAAGCATTTATTTTAATTGGTCATGAGGGACAGATGTTGTGTTTTTTGGGAATAAAATCTCTACTAGGATCTATGATTGGCTTAGAATCATTTCAAACCAAAATGAATAACTTCACCTAATATTTGCTGTAATAAAGAAAGAAGTAGGTAAGAGTTCAAGGATACTGGATTTCAGTTCCAACTCTAACTAACTGAGAGATCTTGAGTAAGTCCTGCTCTTTGATATGATCTTTCCTCATCTATAAAATGTGGATAATCTGTTTGCAGGCTTCATGTTTATCTCATAATTTTGGGGCTCTTTGAATTTTTTCTTTATAGCACTTACCATGGTTGTATTTGTACTATTATTGTATGATTCTTTGATTCATGACTTTTTCACCCATTGACGCACCATGAGAACAGGAATCATGTTTAATTTTCCTCAACATTTCAGCTCCAGCTTCTTGTACAAGTTTCTTGCACAAAATAGGTACTCAATGAATACTACTACTTCTTCTTCTTTTTTTTGTTTGTTTTGAGATGGAGTTTCGCGTTGTAGCCCAGGCTGGAGGGCAGTGGCGCAATCTCGGCTCACTGCACCCTCCGCCTTCCTGGTCCCAGTTCAAGCAATTCTCCTACCTCAGCCTCCCAAGTAGCTGGGATTACAGGCACAAGCCACCATGCCCAGCTAATTTCTGTATTTTTTAGTAGAGACAGGGTTTCACCATGTTGGCCAATCTGGTCTTGAAACCCCGACCTCATAATCTGCCTGCCTTGGCCTCCTAAAGTGCTTGCATTACAGGCATGAGCCACTGTGCCCCGCCCACCATACTTCTTGAATCAATGAATAGATAAACAACAATTTAGGGTAGATCTTCTTACTTTGAGTCTTAGAAATGGCATTCCCTCAAGACTTACCGAACAGCTCAATCTACACATGACGTCTCTAAATTTCCATGGCAACTCATCTATGTTTGTTTTAGAGAGCTTAAGCTCTTCCATCCTCCATTATAATTATTTATTTAAATGCTTAGCCTCCTATCTAGGGTTCTGAGAGATGTCCTGAATTACTGCATTTTTTATTATATATAATAGGAATTCAATAAATATGCGTTGAATTTAAGAGAGTGTCTGTGCTTTATCTTTATATCTAAATGCAATAGATCTTTTGTAGTGTTTATTAAATAAAAGTTGGTGATATTTCACTTGTTTGTCAGGGATATTTTGACTATAAATAACAAAGTTCCACTCAAACTGGCCTAGCCAATAAGATTGTAACTTATGACTCACATAACTGGAAAGTCCAGGTAGGCTTCAGAAGGGTTAATGCTTTAACTGAAGTCCCAACATTCTCTCTTTTCTCTCTCCCTTCCATAATTTGTGCATCTTCCTAAAAGTGTCTGCTCTTAAGATGACTGCTAGCAGCTTCTTATATTTATTTTTTTAATAGTCCTCTCAATGTGCCAGGTGCTGTTTTCAGTGATTAATAAGTATTAACTCATGTAACACCCCAAACAAATCCCCTGGGTAAGAATGATTAGTATCCCTATTTTGCTTATGATATTAATTAACACTGAGGGCCAGAGAGGTTAAATAATTAGCTTAAGATCATACAGAGTAATCATGTTTTAAACCCAGGTACTTTTTGTCTCCAAATTTTCTGTTCCTAACCACTATACTTCCTCATTCAATACAACAGAAATAAAGCTTCATTTTTTTAAATTAGATACCAAGGAATTAAGCAGAAACAGTCTTCCCAAAAGTAACAAGCAAATATCTCTTTGCACTTTATTGGCCTGGTTAGATTAACTGCTAATTCCAGTCACCTTGTAGCCAGTGGTAGCAATGTTAGGATTGACTTAAATGTGTTAGGACTAACTCCTGGAGTTTAGTGTTGTGAAAATCTTATGGTCTGTGTAGAACAGGGTAGATATCCAAGAATAGTCATTGATACTGTTATCATGGGTATGAGTGAGGATTTATTAGGTGGACAAACAAGAGCAAATGGACACTGGGACAGGTAAACCTCAAAAGATATTTTAAGAGCTAAATGTCAAACTTTCTGTGACTTCAAAGAACAAATGTAATCCTAGATCAATTCACTAAGAAATGCAAATTTTAGTTTGTGTACAACAGCTCTAAAATAATTTTGTAATCATGATTAGAGGAAGTCCATATACATGGTAGCTAAACTCATTGATTATTGATTATATTGGCTAAACTGACCAAGGGACTTATTTGATTGAACTTTAGAATTGGAATTGTTATAACTGTCCTCTAACTGAGCTTGTAAAAATAGCTGTTTCTTGGTTTAAGAAAATTCAAAGGATACATTTGCTAATCTTTGGTCTGTAATAATGTGGTGGGTAAACATTTGAATAAAACCAATGGGTACCTAGTTGTAGTTTGAGAAAACTGAAGAAGAGCAGATTATTGAGTAACTAAGGCAACACAAATCAGCAATTAAAAAAATATGATCTCCTAACCAGTTTATGGACCTCTGCCTGCAGATTGGCTCCTCTGTACACAATCTAGAATGTATCCAAATGTCCAAAACGCTTAACTGAAAAGATAAGGGATCTGGATTAGAAAATAGCTGACTTGTGCTGAAAACCAGATGCTTGCAACTCAGCTGAAATTTCTGGGATAAATAAATTATGGACAAAAACAACGTTTTAGAAACTCTGGTGTCAGTGAGCTAATGGACAGCTCCAGACAAAGACTGGAGAAGAAAAGCATTGTTATTTGAGGATGGTAATAGAAGTAATTATCTTTGTGCCAGAAAAAAAATAGCACAAAAAGGCTATGATGAGTCTATACAATCAGTCAACAAAAGAAATTTTCTAGAATTATTTGACCTAATTACAACAGAATTTGCTCGCTGTTTTTGTAAATATCTTAGGGATGTAGCACTCACCACACAATAATCTGATATCATTAACAGGTTGTGCAGTATAAAGCCCAGAGCCAAAAAGAGCCTAGGGACTCTGGACAAAGAACAAACAAAGCACTGGAAATAAAATGAGCAAATCAGGCACACGGAATTACAACACACTGAAGAGAGAAGAAATCAAAAGAAAATTTGAGGCTCTGACTTTGCAAAGCAAAAATACAATCAAATGAATGCAGAACCAAAGATGAGTAATGAGTGAAAGGACCTTCTAACTCTAAATTCAGTTCAGAACATCAGCTTCATCATCCAATTATTTCTGGTTTGTTTAGCCACTATGTAGATTGAAAAAGAAAAAAGGATGGAAATATCTTGATAAAAAGTATTTAGCAAGAGATATTATTACTGATCCTACAGCGTTATTTTAAATTAATCAACAATCTTTTTAAGAGTCTAAATATTTGGGAGTATATAACTACTTTTAAGATATGACTTATGGCAAGGACAATTATTCCAAACATATTTTAATCCATGCGCTTACCAGAATCTTCTGGTAAGCATTCCTCTCTGGGAACTCCCTCGCAATCATAAACGTCTGTTTTCTCTGACACTATTCTTGGGTTGCTGAGTGTTACCTGATAAAATCATATTACCATTTAAGTTGATTTCCCCCAAAATTTATAATTTTGAAATTTAACTCGTTCTTTTAGTGCAGTTTAACAATTATTTACATACCTCTCTTTTCCAATCCCAACCTTGTACTGCTCTAATTTTATTACCTCCCTAAGTTCTGTTCTATTGATCATTTTCTATATTCTCCCCTTCCTGCAGGATGACTTAGCCTCTTCCCAGGCATAAACTCCCCTGATACTTCTTTGTATACCTCTTATCCATATCCATATTTTTGTTTGTTTTTTTTGGTCTTCCTTCCTATTTTATAAGTGGTAGGGGAGTGGTGGAAACCCCTTTTGCTGTCCAAGTTATATCCCTTAATTATACTCTGGAATATAATATTCTCTTTAGTCTCCATGAAACATTACTTGGTGAACTATCCTTTCTTTATTTTCTCATTCACATTACCTTATCCTTACTCTTATGCTCAAATATTCTCTTTACAAAAACATTAGATTTTTCCTCCATAGCAAGCCACCATCCTGTTTCTTTTCTCCTCTTTATAGCTAGATTTTGAAGTCTTTGTCTAAAGTAGGATTTCTTAATCTTGGCACTACTGACATTTTGGGCCAGATAATGTTTTGGTCTGGGAGCTGCCCTACGTCTTGTATAACGTTTAACAGCATGTGTAGTCTCTACCTACTAGATGTTAGTAGCACTTCCCCAGTTGTAATGGTCCAAAATGCCTCTAGATATTGCCAAATGTCCCCTGGAGGGCAAAACCATTCCTGGTTGAGAACCACCATCTCCATTTGTTGAGGTCCCATTTGCTATTCAGTTCAGTGCAATACAATTTCTGCTCTGGACAATTCTGTGCAAACTGTTTACTTACAGAGCAATAATATTCTAATGCCTAAATCCAGCAGCCTATTTTCAGTCTCACCTTTTTGACATTTAACTTGGTCAGTGGTTTCCTGTCTTTGAAATCCCATTCCTGAATGGCTTACAAGGACTGCTCTCCAAGTCCTTCTGTAGTCTTGCTGTTTCCTCTTCTTCTACCCTATTCCTAAACTCCGCAGGCTTATCTCTCCTTAAGGCCTAGGTCCACTTCCATGCCTTTAACTACAAACAGGCCATTGAATCCACAAACTTAACTCCATCCCAGACTGCTTTTCTGAAAATCAGACACATATTTATAACTAATCAGGAAACTTATTTCTAGTTGATATCTCAAACGTACTTCAAAACGCAACATGTCCAACTGGAGCTCGCGTGTACATATTCTAAAAATCAAATATTTTCATGTTCACTGTCTCTGCTTACTAAAACACCATCCATCATCCATCAGTTAGTAGTCAGCTAAGCTAACATTTTATAGTCAGTATAAACTCCTCCTCCCAATTCTGAATTTCTAGATTTGCCAGTCACCAGGTCCCTTGAACCCTACCTTTAATGTCTCAATTGTTTCATACCAAGATGGCCAAATAAGAGGCAGCTCCAGAAAGCAGCTCCCAGCGAGACAGACACAAAAGCTGAGTTGTCTCCACAATTCCAAACGAGGCACCAGGTTCATTTTGTGGGTCTGGTTGGACAGTGGGTGTAAACCAAATAGGGCAAGTTGAGGCAAGATGGGGCACTGCCCCACCCAGGAGATGCATGCAACCAACTGGAGGACTGGGGGATCTCCCACTCTGGGACTTTGGTTCAGATACAGCACTCCACCCAAGCTCTCTATAACTCACAGAAAAGGAGGTCTTCGCCGGGCTGGAAAGCCTCAGTGAGCTGCTTGAACAGGGCAGAACAGCAAGTTCAGCCAGTGATGGAGCTGTCAACATAGATCTAGGCAGATGCACTGGCTGATGCAAAAGCCAAAAAGCCAGCGGGGCAGAGCTACCCGCCTACCAGTAAGAGGGGGAACTGAATGCAGGGAAATAGCCCAAACAGCAGGATGGGTCCCCACACTCCACCCCCCAAAAAAAAAAAAAAAAAAAAAAAACCTCTCACTCCAGAGTTATGCACCCAGAACATCAGTTAGAGAGTGACCAGGAATGATGGAGCTCAGCAGGGGGAAGGGAAGCCGCAATTTGCAGAAGCCAGCCTAATTTTCCTCAGTAAATAAAAGACGCAACAGCTCCTTGGAATCTGTGGCAGCCCAGCAGTGCCTCTGCAGGCAGACAAAAGAAAGGCCACGTCCCCAAGCAGCTACCTGAGATCAAAACTATATAAATCCAAGAGACGGGAAGAAACCAGCGCAAGAAGAATGAAATCATCAAAAACCAGAACGTCTCTCCCCCACCACGAGATCACAACTCCTCACCAGCAAGGGAACAAAGCAGGACGGAGAAAGAATTTGACAAACTGACAGAAGTGGGATTAAGAAGGAGGGTAATAACAAACTTCTTATAAAGGAACATGTTATATCCCAATGCAAAGAAACTAAAAACCTTGAAAAAAGGTTACACTAAATGCTAACTAGAATAACCAGTTTAGAGAAGAACATAAATGACTTGACGGAGCTGAAAAACATAGCACAAGAACTTCGTGAAACATACATAAGTTTCAATAGCTGAATAGATGGAAGATCAACTCAATGAAATAAAATGAGAAGGCAAGAAAAGAGAAAAAAGAGTGAAAATAAATGAACAAAGCCTTCAAAAAATATGGGATTATGTGAAAAGACAAATCTACACCTGATCAATATAGTGGAAGATGATGGGGAGAATGAATCTCAAGCTGGAAAACACTCTTCAGGATATTATCCAAGAGAGCTTCCCCAACCTAGCAAGAGAGGCCAACATTCACATACAGGAAATACAGAGAACACCACAATGATACTCCTCTAGAAGAGCAACCTAAGGCACACAATCGTCAGATTCACCAGGGTTGAAATGAACAAAAAAATACTAAGCGCAGCCAGAGAGAAAGGTTGGGTCACCCACAATGGGAAGCACATCAGACTCACAGCAGATCTCTCAGCAGAAACCCTAAAAGCTAGAAGGGAGTGGAGGCCAATATTCAACATCCTTAAAGAAAAGAACTTTCAACCCAAAATTTCATATCCACTTCATAAGTGATGGAGAAATGAAATCCTTTACGGACAAGCAATTTCTGGGAGATTTTGTCACTACCAGACCTGCTCTACAAGAGCTCCTGAAGGAAGCACTAAACGTAGAAAGGAAAAACCTGTACCAGCCACTACAAAAAAGAAAGAAATGCTAAAGACCAGTAATGCAATGAAGAAATTACGCCAAACAAAGGGCAAAACAACCAACCAGTAATAAAATGGCAGGATCAAATCCACACATAATGACATTAACACTAAATGTAAATGGACTAAACACTCCAATCAAAAGACACAGACTGGCAAATTGGATAAAAAGCCAAGAACCATTGATGTGCTGTGTTCAGGAGACCCATCTCACATGCAAAGACACACACAGACTCAAAATAAAGGGATGAAAGAAGATTTACCAAGCAAATGGGGAGCAAAAAAAAGCAGGGGTGGCAATCCTAGTCTCTGATAAAATGGACTTTAAACCCACAAAAATCAAATGAGACAAAGAAGGGCATTACATAATGGTAAAAGGATCAATACAACATAAGAGCTAATTATTCTAAATATATATGTGCCCAATACATGAGTACCCAGATACATAAAGCAAGTCCTTAAAGATGTACAAAGAGACTTAGACTCCCATACAATAATAGTGGGAGACTTTAACATTCTCCTGTCAATATTAGACAGATCAACAAGACAGAAAATCAACAAGGATATTCAAGAATGCAGATCTGGACCAAGCGAACAACAGACATTTACAGAACTCTTAACCCCAAATCCACAGGATGTACATTAATCTTAGCACCACATTGCACTTACTCTAAAATAACCACATAATTGGAAGAAAATCACTCCTCAGCAAATGCAAAAGAATGGAAATCATAACAAATGGTCTCTCAGACCACAGTGCAATCAAATTAGAACTCAGGATTAAGAAGCTAATGCAAAATCACACAGCTTCATGGAAAATGAACAACTGGCTCCTGAATGTAGACTAGATAAACAATGAAATGAAGGCAGAAATAAAGATGTTCTTTGAAACCAATGGGAATGAAGACACAACATACCAGAAACTCTGGGACACATTTAAAGCAGTGTCTAGAGGGAAATTCATAGAAGTAAATGCCAATATGAGGAGTAAGGAAAGGTCTAAAATCAACACCCTATCATCAAAATTGAAAGAGTTAGAGGAGCAAGATCCCAAAAACTCAAAAGCTAGCGGAAGACAAGAAATAACTAAGATCAGAGCAGAACTGAAGGAGATAGAGACATAAAAATCCATTCAAAAAATCAACAAATCCAGGAGCTGTTTTTTTGAAAAGATCAACAAAATAGATACACCACTGGCCAGACTAATTGAAAAAGAAAAGACAGAAGACTCAAATAGATGCAATAAAAATGATAATGGGGACATCACCACCAATTGCAAAGAAATACAAATTACTATTAGAGATTACTACAAACAACTCTATACACATAAACCAGTAAATCTGGAAGAAATGGATAAATTCCCAGACACTTGCACCCTCCCAAGCCTAAACAAGGAAGAAGTTGAATCCCTGAATAGACCAATAATAAGGGCTGATGTTGAGGCAGCAATAGCCTACCAACTAAAAAAAGCCCAGGTCCAGACAGAATTACAGGCAAATTCCACCAGAGGTACAAAGAGGAGCTGATATGTTTCCTTCTGAATCTATTCCAAAAAATGCAAAAAAGAGGAAATCCTCCCCAACTCATTTTGTGAGACCAACATCATCCTAATACCAAAACCAGACAGAGGTGCAACTAAAAAAGAAAACTTCAGGCCAATATCCATGATGAACATCGATGTAAAAATCTTCAATAAAACACTGGCAAACAGAGTGCAACAGCAAATCAAAAAGCTTATTCATCATGATCAAGTAGGCTTCATCCTGGGAATGCAAGGCTGGTTCAACATATGCAAGTCTATAAATGTAATCCATTACATAAGCAGAACCAAAGACAAAATCCACATGATTATCTCAATAGATGCAGAGAAGGCCTTTGACAAAATTCAACAGTGCTTTATGCTAAAAACCCTCAATAAACTAGGTATTGTTGGTATGTATCACAAAATAATAAAAGCTATTTACGACAAACCGATAGCCAATATCATACTGAACGGGCAAAACTGGAAGCATTCCCTAAGAAATCTGGCACACGACAAGGATGCCCTCTCTCACCACTCCTATTCAATATAGTATTGGAAGTTCTAGCCAGAGCAATCAGGCAAGAAAAAGAAATAAAGGGTATTCAATTAGGAAAAGAGGAAGTGAAATTGTCTCTATTTGCAGATGACATGATTGTATATTTAGATGACCCCATTGTCTCAGCCCAAAATCTCCTGAAACTGATAAGCAACTTCAGCAAAGTCTCAGGATACAAAATCAATGTGCAGAAATCACAAGCATTTATATACACCAATAAGAGACAAACAGAGGGCCAAATCAAAAGTGAACTCCCACTCACAATTGCTGCAAAGAGAATAAAATACCTAGGAATACAACTAACATAGGATGTAAAGGACTTCTTCAAGGAGAACTACAAATCACTGCTCAATGAAATAAGAGCAGACACAAACACATGGAAAAACATTCCATGCTCATGGTTGGGACGAATCAACATTGTGAAAATGGCCATACTGCCCAAAGTAATTTATAGCTTCAACACTATCCCCACCAAGCTATAAATGACCTTCTTCACAGAACTGGAAAAAAACAACTCAAACTTCATATGGAACCAAAAGAGAGCTCACATAGCCAAGTCAATTCTAAGCAAAAAGAACAAAGCAGGAGGCATCATGCTGCCTGATTTCAAACTATACTACAAGGCTGCAATAATCAAAACAGCATGGACTGGTACCAAAGCAGAGACATAAACCAATGGAACAGAATAGAGGCCTCAGAAGCAACACCGCATATCCACAACCATCAGATCTTTGACAAACCTGACAAAAACAAGCAATGGGGAAAGGATTCCCTGTTTAATAAATGATGTTGGGAAAACTGGCTAGCAATGTGCAGAAAGCAGAAACTGGACCCCTTCTTGACACCTTACACTAAAATTAACTTCAGATGGATTAAAGATCCAAACATAAGACCTAACACCATAAAAACCCTAGAAGAAAACCTAGACCAAACCATTCAGGACATAGGCATAGGCAAGAACTTCATGGCTAAAACACCAAAAGCAATGGCAACAAAAGCCAAAATAGACAATGGGATCTAATTGAACTCCAGAGCTTCAGTACAGCAAAGGATCAGTCTTTAGAGGGAAGTGGCAACCAACAGAATGGAAAACAATTTTTATAATCTCCCCATCTGACAAAGGGATAATATCCAGAATCTACAAAGAGCTAAAACAGATTTACAAGAAAAAAAAACCCATTCAAAAGTTGGCAAATGATATGAACAGACACTTTACAAAAGAAGACTTCCATGAGGCCAACAAACATATGAAAAAATGCTCATCATCACTGCTCATTAGAGAAATGCAAACCAAAACCACATTGAGATACCATCTCATGCCAGTTAGAATGGTGATCATTAAAAAACCTAGAGACAGCAGATGCTGGAGAGGATGTGGAGAAATAGGAACACTTTTACAATGTTAGTGGGAGTGCAAACTAGTGTAACCATTGTGGAAGACAGTGTGGCAATTCTTCAAGGACCTAGAAACAGAAATACCATTTGACTCAGCAATCCCATTACTGGGTATATACCGAAAGAATTATAAATTGTTCTATTAAAAAGACACATGCACACGTATGTTTATCGCTGCACTGTTCACAATAGCAAAGACTTGGAACCAACCCAAATGTCCATTGACGATAGACTGGATAAAGAAAATGTGGTCCATATACACCATGGACTACTACATAGCCATAGAAAACAGTAAGTTCATGTCCTTCATAGGGACCTTGTTGAATCTGGAAACCATCATTCTCAGCAAACTGACACAAGAACAGAAAACCAAACACTGCGTGTTATCACTCATAGGCGGGTGTTGAACAATTAGAACATGTGGACACAGGGAGGGGAGCATCACACACTGCGGTCAGTTGTTGGGGGGCTGGTGGAAGGAAAGCAGGGGGTGGGAGGGTGGGGAGGAATAATGAGGGGAGAAATACCAGATTTAGGTGATGGGGGGATGAAGGCAGCAAACCACCTTGCCATGTTTGTACCTATGTAACAATCCTGCTTGATCTGCACATGTACCCCAGAACCTAAAGTACAAAAAACAGAAGACATATAAAGAAAAAAAAATCTCAATTGTTCTTTCCATTTTATTTTTGTGGACATCACCCCAGGTCAAAGAATATTCCACTTTTACCTTGACTCACACCCTGTAAAGTTTCTAATTCAATCTATTCACTGTCAGTTATTTTTCTAAACTACATATCTGGTTTGACCACGTCCATGCTCATAATGATTTTGGTGGTTCTCATTGTCTAAAACTGTATTTCCATAACTTTTGGTGACACAGAATATGGTTTTGGCGATGTGTGCATTTTCTTAATTTTATTTAAAAGTTTTGCATATATTATAATTTGCATTAGGAAAAAATATAGCTAGCACATCAAATCTTTGATTTCACAGACATATTGCTGAGAATGAGCAATATGTTATTGCTCAAGTATAAACAGTCCAATTAAAAGTATTCTAAGAAAAAATATCTAGCATGTAAATAATAGTTTACAGTGTTAACAAAATTTGTGCCAGTGGTATATAGATGTTTGAAGTTTGGTATCTGTTAGCCTTCTAGATAAAATCTGAAGTCTTTAGTGGGTTGTAAAGTTGTTCTTACAATCTCATCAAGCCTCTATATAGTAACTTATCCCAGAGTTCCCCAATAACCACTCTATATTCAAACCAGGCAAGAAGTTCTTTTGTTACTGAACATGGTATATATCTTCCTAACTTCTGTCTTTGTTCTTCCTGTTTTTCTGCCTGAATGGTACTATGGCACATCAGTAGATTGCATCTCTCCATGTCCGTTCCAACATTTTTCTAATGTGGCTTCTTGTTTGGTTAGTCTAGAGGATTTCCCAGACTCCCTTGCACCTAAAGGTCTGGATCTGTGTGGTTCAGGACCAGCTAATCAGAAACACAAACTTAGGATTGATTAGTCAGAAAAATGATTCCTGTAAAACTGATCTTCCATTACTTCTGCTTTTTCTGTAGCAAGCACAGTTGTGGAGATGTTTGGTTTTCTAAGGAAGCAGGTTGCAAGATAGCCCAGAAGTTGACCTATAGGGCAGAATTTAGACATTTGTGGCAGATTTATTATAGCAGGGGTGGACTGATCCCAGAGGCAAGAGATGGTGGGGGACTTCAAACTCTTTGGCTTCTGGATCATTTTTCAGACTCTTGATGGTGATAGAGATATTTGCTATTCTATTGGTCAGTTCCAGGGTAGTATTCTGGAAGCTGATTCTGGAACTTCAGACTTGAGTCTGTTTCTTTAAGCTCTATTAGGTTTCTGTGAAAGCATAATTCCCTGTGTTGAGTGAATTCCCACTTAAACTAGCTAGAACACTTTGCTCATCCGATGCTGAATGCTAACTAAAAAAAGGTTTTGCTTCTACTTTCCCCCATTTCATTTTTGTTTCACTTTTTTGCACTTTTAATAATGAATGTCTTATTACTTTGATAGATAAGAAACTTTTTTGCATGTTATTTTTAAATATGCACACACATATACTGGGTAAATATGAGGGTATATATGATGTATACGTCGGCATATTCAGAAACTAAATGTTCCTGCAGAAGAACCTAAACATTTTCACAGTACAAAGGACCAAATGCCTGGGTTTCTCCCATCACTTCCTGCACCAAAATTGCAGCTTGTTTTTTCTTTTCTTCTTTTTTTTTAAATCTCTGCTGCAACCTTATAACATAGGTCTGTTTATTTAAAATTCATAATTCATTGAGTCAGTGGCTGGCCTGTTATCTTGTATATACCACCAAAATGTTGATTAGAATTTTTACTCTTTCAAAAGAAATAAGTTGCATAAGAATCTTAAACCCCAGATGACAGTCCCCCTTTCCCTCCCAAATTAAAGAGGGCTTATTGCCACAGTGAGATGATATTTGCATCCAGAGTGAGCAAAGAGTGAATTTCTATCTTTCTTGGCACTCTGTGCAAGTTATTTCAAAGTCTTTAAAGGGAGATGTTCTTATTTATTTATGTTAGGTTTTCAGCACAGTTCCACCAGGCAGTGCCTGTTTGAGTTCTGCCTGTTTCTTGATGTTCTCATTCACTGCAAGCAGAGATGCGTTTCTGGCTGCATGCAGGTTGAAAGGCTGACATCAGCCTGGATGCTGCTACTAATCAGGCTCCCTGGTTCGGTCCAGCATTTTAATTTATTTCACTTATTTATTTATATGTTTGTTTATGTTTCCCCCTGCTTAAAAGTCAACTATGGCAATGTATATCTCCACAGCTTAAGAAATAGACACAAGTAACAAATGCTTCTCTACACATGCAATAGACAACTCTTCTGACTGCATTTTCCTTCGTCCAGAGTCTCCTTTGTTGTTTGGGATTTATTTAGGCATCTTATTACTCTAAGGCAAATAAATATAATATTAGTAGCTAACATTAATTGAATATTTAATAAGTTCTAAATGAATTACATGCAAAAAAAATCATTTAATTCTCACAAAAGTCCTATGAGCTAGATCCTAATTTCACAGTTGAAGAACCTGAGACTTAAGAAAGCTAAATAAAGTTTCAAATGAATATAAAAGATTTCTAGGTGCATATCTCTGAAAAACATTGGTATTTGTGGGCTATATCACTCTGGGAGTAAACTAGTCAGCTCACAACCTCAGAAAAACCATTTATCTCTACTTTTGATGATATTCTTAAAATAGCAGGCACTTCAGACTCAAGCCAAGCACTAACCACCAGTTCTCCTGGGCTCACTGTCCTCTGGGACACCAGACGGTCGGTCCTCCCATTTCTATTCTCTCTTACTTCTCTGCCTAAGATGATTGCTGTTATTTCTTTCTGGTATCTATTACAGAGGCCCGGGCATTGTGTCTAGGAGTAACATTCTTCTGGCAGTAGTCTATGCTAGCACTTGAGAGCTGGGAAGTAAAATTTCTGAGTATTACCAGTTTTGAACCCGTGGTATGAAGCGAGTAGCAGTGGTATCAGAACCAGTGGTATTAAGTGGGTCAAATCCAAATGGAAAATCTAGCAGATGACTAAAAGGTGCAATTCAAATTGATGTATGATTGGCAAGATCAAAACTAGCAAAATAAAAAAAAAGTTAGCTGGAAGAACTGCAGTGAATGACTATGAAACAAAATCAGGTTGTGAAAAAACTCCTCTATCTCTAACGCCCTATCTCTAGTGCTCATTTGCCAGCCAGAAGAACCTCAGTGTCAAACTCATATGATGTCCACAGACAATTAGCTTAAAACAGGAAAAAGCTGTTTATGTTTCCCTTTTTGATGGAGTGGTGCCTGATACATAGAACTCAATAAATGTTATTTGGGAGAAAGTGCATGCATTCTGGGTTGGAAATGCTTATTGATTAAAATCAAAGGTCGTTAAGTCAGACCAAGGGTATGCAGATTGCCCAAAACAGGCTCCCCTGATTTTCAATGGTACTGAGTTTTGAATTATTTCTTCTGTCTTTTGACACTTGATTGCTAGTTAGGCTGGCTGGAAAAGATTCATTGGTTTAGAAGGAGAAGACATGTATACCTCCATACACAGAAACATGTAGGGTTTCCCCAGACATCAAATAACTCTAATGAAGGTTTCATGAGTTAAGGGTAAGTGAATCAGGAATTTATTGATTCAATTTCCTCTGTAATACACAAGCATTTAAAAATTCAGGGAAGAGCTCAATTTGAAGATATTAGGTTTAAAATATCAAAAGCGAAACTTGCCAAACCATAGTACAAGGATTTTCTCCCAGTCTAAGCTGAGAATGTCTATAAAATGCATGGACAATACATTTCTTTTAAGTCTGTTTTAATAGAAAAATGGTTGGACCTGGGTTTCTAACCCTGGGCTTCCGTACTTGCTTTCATTACATGAAATGATAAAACTAATAATCGCTATTATTTATTCAGGACTTAGTATGTGTCTGACACCATTCTAAATGCTTTGCATAGATTACTACATTGAATTATCACAGCAGTCCTATGGAGTAGGTACTACTATTATCAACACTTTATAGATTAGAATGAGGCACAGGGAGATTAACGAATTTGCTGCAGGTCAAACAGCTAGTAATTGAAACCCTAGGATTGAAACTTGAAGCAGTCTAACTCCAGATCCGCATACTTTTAGTTCTTTGATCTAGATGTCCTCCTCTACCATCTCTTCCAGTCTTACATCCTTTGACCAGCTGGTATCTTCCGGTGCTCTTAGAGGCAATAGAATACTGTGATACTATGTCTCTGTCCTTTGGAAGACACACAAGAGGGAAGCAAGGCACTTAACTGTAACAGCTTTAATTCTTATTCAGAAAGCCAAAATGAAGTATCCAGGGATTCATAAACGGGGCACATGCCAATTTTGAAACTGAGTCTGGGAAATCTGAACTGAAATACGAACAATACCTTCCAGGTCCTGCCAGAACCCCAGTGGTTACAGCATGGCCTACGATGTGAACTACTAGCCTCTCAAAATGATTCAAAGTAAAGCTTTAATGTTGTTTTAATTTGCCCTGTCTGGGATGGTGCGATACCCCTTATTCAAAATGCTTGGACCTCTATAGAGTACCAATCATTTCCAGTGACTGCAAGTTTGGATTCTGAAATGCAGATATACAGATTATAAATAAATAAAATTTAATTTTCAATCTTCATCTGAGAATGTGGTATTCAGTGTTAAGAGGAATAAAGTAATTAAGGATAGCTAAAAATTATGGGAAATGACCAAAAATAAATCAATTCTGATAGAATCACACAATGGAATATTCTTACATGTTAATAATGTTGGTAATCCTGTGTTTCTCAAAATATGAGTGCTCATAATAAAATATAAAAAAGAAGAATAATATATTGAACACAAGTATAACCATAATAACATAAAATAAACAAAATAAATCAATCATGGAAATAAGACTGGAAAGTTCATCAAAATATTAATAGTTTTTGTTACTAGGTGGTTGAATTATGCTTTAATTTTTCTTTGTAAGGACTTCTGTTTTCCAAATTTCTAGTAATGAGCATGTATTTTTATTGTCATGAAATAGAACTCCAATTGTAAAATATATAAATACTGTTTAAAAGGCTCTCTGAAATTTTTAACAAAATCTTTACTAATACATGCAATTCTTGCGAATGCCCTAATGATGTATGTCAATACAGCAGAAGAAATATATAAGTGGAAGTATGAGAAAAAAATATGTGGAAAGAATAGTAATACATTATGAATCAGATGATGTGGTTTCTTGGATTTGCTATTCACTAGCTCTGTAACCTTGAAAAATCATTTAACCTCTCTAAGCCTCAATTTCTTCATCAGTAAAGTAGAGATAATAATATTTACCCTGTATACCACAGAGAATTGTTGAGAAGATGAAATATGTACAGAAATGCTTTGGAAAGTTTAATGTACGATAATAAACTCTATTCTTACTAGAGAGTGAAAGTTAACTATTTTAATCTCTGAGAACAATCTAAAAATTTCTAAGTTGCCTGTTTTTTAACTTTATTTGCTTTTAAAAATTGCCTTGACTGTGAGTGACTAGTTTTACTTTCAGTGATACAAATGAAGGCTAGAATTTACCTAATTATAATACAATTGGTGAAAAGGTGGAGCATGGAGTGCAGGTGACAGATGATTGCTGGAACGTCACCGTACCCAGCATGCCTACTAGAATTTCTGGTAGGAATCATGGGGGGGAACCTCTAACACCATTGAGAAAAGCAGATGTAAAAGATCCTAAGAGGCAGAACGTGCCTACACAATGTCAGGGAAAAAGGATCATTAAATTAGAGAACAAATGCCTTCTTTCCTGCCTTATACACACATGCTTTCACAACCACTTTGAAAACAAATCATTACAACACAATATGCTGAGTGCTCTCATGGCAAGAGCAAAGTGCTTTAGGATTATGAGAAAGGATGTGGCTAACCCTGCTACAATCTGAAGAAGCCTTCGTAAGGCAGGTGATGATGGAGCTGGATTATGAAGAATATTATTCGGGAAGGAGAGGGACAGCATTTCAGGAAGAAGAGGAGGTATAACACCAGGGAAGCACCAAAGAGTGTGACCTGTTCATGGGACTAGATCCTCTGTGTCTGGAGCTGAGAGTTAATTAGGGAAGAAGTGGGAGATGAGCCAGATATTAATTGCGGCTAGTGTGAAGTGTCTCATGTGCTCTTACACAAAGTCTGCACTTTAGTCTAAAGTATGCTAATACAACTAACGTTTTAAAGCCATGGAGTTGTATGGCTATATTAGACTTTTAGAAAGATAACAGTGGCAGCCAGACTGTGAATGATGAGATGGCAATTTGTCCAGTGGGCAGAGGCCAGATACAAAGCCACATTTTGCTGAGAGATGATCAAAACCAGATAGCAGAGAGGACACAGAAACAGAATGGATGAAACATGTAAAAAAACGATAAAAAATAAAATTAGCTTACATTCATAGATCATTCCTGCCTGCAAGGTACTGTGAGATGTACTTCACTTGGGGTGTCTTATTTTATTCCTAAAACCCCCTTGGGCTACGTATCGTGATGATGGCGATTTCACAGATGAGAAAAACAAAGCTAGGGATTTTATGTCACTTGACAGAGGTCACAGAGTGGTGAAGGCTGCCTAATTTTATGTGCTTAGTGTGGAGATGGCCTGCTTGAGAAAGACTGTGAAGAAATGTGAAAGGCCCAGGTGATCTCTCACGGTTGCAAATTGGGACTGTGGGTGGAGAGAAAATAAACAATAGAGAATTGAAAGGAGGAAAATAAGGAAGAGACTGAGAATACAACCCCATATTAAAATTGCTGAATGTCAGATACCTGCATAGAGTCCGAGAGGTGAATGGAATACTACTTTAATATCAGGGAGAAAGATCTGGGTTAGAGATAAATGCTTGATTAATCTATTTGGCATTTAAACTATGACTAAAAGAAAATGCTGATTAAAATCAGCTATATTAATTGAGAGAAAGAATAAGACAGAGAGATGAAGAAGGAATGAAGGAAGAAAGGAAGGAAGGGAGAGAGGGAGGGAGGCAGGGAAAGAAGTAGGAAAGGAGGGAGGGAGATGGGGGGGAGAAAAAAAAACTATAGGAAGGGTGCCAGACCACCAATCTCAGAAAAGCAGAACCCCTGGCTAGAATGCACTCATGAAGCTACATTGAGGGGTACTGGGCCCGAGTGACACATGTTTTTTTTTTTTAGTTAGAGAAGAAGCCTAATGAAACGCAGGCTCCATTGTGATCATGCCAGCGTGATCTGAGGTTGACAAAGAAAATGTCTTGCTAACCTCTGTGCTTAGCGTGGCCTCCAAAACCCTGAAATATTTGTTGCAATCCATTATTTTTACCCACACAAAAGAACACTGCTCTTCCATTTGAACTCTGTATTTGATCAGCTAATGAAGAAACCCAGTGTTTATTCGGAGACGCAGCTAAAGTCACATCTTGACTTATTGACTGTTCTGGCTTTGATGGAGTAAATTACATACCATCATGGAGCAGTCAGATAAGCTTCTCCGAGTACGGTTACCTCCCTCACTCCCAGGTACTTTTCTGTTGATTCTGTAAAAACCCACAATATCTAAAATAAAACAATGAAACCCATCCTCATTTACATGGGGGAAGTATTTTAAACTCTGTGCACTCTTTCTCAGTAATATTATACAACGTGAAAGCTATTAATCCTTTTTGAATTTTAACAAACCCCAAAAGCCTCTCCATCAATTTCATGTGAGAAAGGCTGGTGAGGGATGCTTTCCACAAACTTTAATTTTATAATAGAGTTCTTCAGTTCAAATGGGCTTTTGACCTAGCTCATTTAATTGTCTTTGTTACTGATAGCTGCAGAGCTGTAAATAAACCTCATTTGAGAATGTGCTTGTGCGGTTTACTTTCCAAACAGCATTTTGGATGACCCTCCAAGTGGCAACATTTCCCTTTGTTTCTACAAGTGTATACTGTTTTTCATCATAACCAACATAAAAGGGTGACTTGAAGTGTTTATTATGGAAGAATATGGGGCATCAAAGTGCTTTCCTCGCATGCTCCCTCTGGGATCAGCCAGGGCTGGCTCCATGACCACTTTGCCTGGAGAAAACACACATAGTATAAAGCGACCAGTTTGCTGCACCATTCTGCTCCATCTGACTCATTCCTCCCCTAAGTAAAGGAGGAGGGTAGATAAGAAATGGCCTGGAGGAGAACCATTTTTGCAAAGGCAGTATTAAAGGAGAGCATCAGAGCATCTGTGAAATCTAAGGTCTCTTCTTCCCTGTCATCACTTACAAGGTTGGTTGAGCTGTTGGAGCTTCTGTAGGGTGGGGTAAACTAAGGGGAAATGACTAAGAGTGGCCTAATGGAAGGAGCAAAGACAAATACCTAAGATTTTTGCATGTCTTGAGCGCTGTTTCTTGGTTTTGTTTTTTGCGTTGCGTTGATTCCTAAATTTCTAAAGACAGTTGAAGAAATCATGCATGTGGTCATCTGGTCTGTGCAAGGTCCCTGCCTGTTTTTCCTTGTCTCCCTCCCTGTTGTTTTTCCTCCCTTCTTTCTTTCATTTCCTGTTCCCTGATGTCCCCAGTCCTCGCTCCCATTTCCTACCTCATCAAGGAACAGGCAGCTATTCAAGCACGTTTGATACTATATTCTTTCATTTATATATATAATATAAACTATGCATTTAAACGCATATACAAATGTAACTATGTTCTAAATCTTATTTTGATTTCCTTGATTCAGCACTGATTTTTAAGATCTTTGTTGCTGTATATAATTCAGTTGGTTGCTTCTAAGTGCTCCATAATATTCCAAACGGTGAATCTACAATGTTTACTCATCCAGTCCTCCAACGGGATAACTTGATTGCCTCCAACTCCCCAGTATCTCAAAATATGCCATATTTGAAACTCCCTGTATATATCTGTCTGCTTTTCCTCTGTGATATATATCCAGGAGGTGGGTGGTTAGTTCTTAAGGCATACTGCATGGCATTTGATTCATTTTGGCTGGAGGACTTTCCAGAAGGACTTCCCAGTCTTCCATACTCACTCAGCCCCACCAGTGCTTTGCATTTTCTGAAACAGAAAACTTAGCAAATCTAATTACTGATGAATTTAATTATCTCTTTTTTTACTTACTAGCCTTTCTCTTTTGTAAATGACCTGTTTATATCTTTTGCACATTTGTCTATCTGGTTTTTATTTTTTGTTTGTTAACTTTCAGTTTTTTACATATGGCACATGTAAGTTTCTTACAAATTTTTGACATTACAAATAACTTCTCCAAATTGGTTACTTGTATATTGTCTCTAATATTCTTCA
This sequence comes from Cebus imitator, assembly GCF_001604975.1. Lineage (NCBI taxonomy): Eukaryota > Metazoa > Chordata > Mammalia > Primates > Cebidae > Cebus > Cebus imitator. Next base: position 114,149 of record NW_016107479.1, on the reverse strand, counting down.
TTGAACAAACATGATTCATTATAATAACATAAAATTAATAATTTTTTTTTTGCTTTTAACATCATCCTACATTATCTTCTATGATATTTATATTATCTTTCACATTCAGGTCTTAATCCTGAATAAGTGAGGGAGTTGGGGAGATCGTTTTCTGAAAAGTCTATCTTTCCCCTTGGGTTTGTGATGCCATTAAAATATGTGACATATTTCTCTCTGTATATGTGATTTTATTGCTAAGCTCTTATTCTGTTCCAGAAATCTATTTATCTGGATGATTTTTACTACTAATACTTTGTAATATATTTTAGCAATTAATAGGTCAAATTTCCCCTTTTCCAACTTTTCTCCCTTTCAAACACATTTAGAAGACTTCATTAGATTGCTCAAAAAATACCAAGCTTAAATTTGTTTGGAATTACATGTAACTTACAGATTCATTCGAATATCTGATATCAAGTTGTCCCATTCAAGGACATGCAAATTCTTCTTTTAATCAGTACCCTTGTTTTTAAAAAATAAAAGTGCATTTTTATTTCCACAAAGAGAGTTTGTTTTCTCTTTGTTAATTCTTGTAACTTTAAAATATTTTGTTACCATTTAAAATAATATCCTATTGGTTATATTTTCCATTTGTCTTGATTTGGTTTTGTTGCCCCTAGGGCTAGTATTTTCTTTACCAGGTAGATTTGAAATACACTGAAATCCCAATTCTGGTGGAAGTTGAAACTTTTATACCTGTATCATGTCTGGGATTTATAACAATGTTTTTATTTCTAGAAAGATTTGAACTTTCTTCTAAAAAACCTCAAATGCTTTGCAAATACCATCCTCTAAAATTCCCTCAGCATTTATAAGAGGTAAGAATGTAAGAGGTATATGCAAGATACTCTTACCTCATTCATCTAAGGCATCTTGGTGTCATTTGATGTGCTAATCAGTGAGACTCAAGGGTGAGATGAAGCTTTCAGCAATGAAGACAACTCCCTAAATAGTGCAGTTAACTTACAAACATGCTTTGTGATGGGCTTAGCATGTAGGAACTAGTGACTGAAGCCAGACCAAGGTTCCTCTGAGTAAATGCTTTGCTTTGCTTGTATTTGTTTCAGCTTTTGCTCACACTGTTTTTCCAGCCAACTCATTCTCCTTTTTTCTTTTTTCCAAATCCAGATAGAGAAAAAAGTAAAGTGAATCCAAAGCAAACTTTCAAATGTATTTTATAGGCTTCCATGTACCGCTTAAAATGCCAGACTATTAAACACCAGACATAGAGTGTGTTCTCAGGGGCAATGACTGTGGGAGTAATGTTTTCCCGAGTTTTTAGCTGACAACTTGTGATTTCATGGCTTGGAAGTATTATTTACTTTCTCTCAACAAAAGGTCTTTGTTGTCACCGTTTCCATTCTCCTCCTCTTATCTCCTTTTTCTTCTCTTTCTCCTTCTCCTCTTTTCTTCCTTCCTTCTCCTCCTTCCCTTTTTTCTCCCCTTCCACTTTCCCTTCTTTTTCTCTCTTTCCCTACTCCTCTTCCTTTTTCATACTGGATCTTTTTTTAAATAAGACAATATAAGCAGATGAATTTTATAAATGCATTAACACATATTATGATCATTTTATTTTATCAATAATATGAAAACAGGCTGAAGAAAAAAGTGAAGAAAAATATATCTTCAATTTTTTCCAATTAAAATTGGGAATAAATTTAAAAAAAACATAAAATGCATTTGTTGTATTTTAGGAGTTAAGTCAATACATAGATTTGGGATAAATTCAAATTCAAAAAATCATTCTCACAGGTGCTTCTGTGATCTTTTCTCTATATGATAAAGACAAATGCTCACCACAAAAAGAAAGTATGTGAGGTAATTCAGATGTTAATTAGCTGGATTTGTCCATTCCATAATGTATACATAATTCAAAGCATCATGCTTTATACTATAAATACAATTTTTATTTGTCTTGCCAAATAATAAATTTTAAAATGATGAAGACAAATATATTCCAATTACTTTGATCAAAAATCTAACTATAAGGGTAATAATTCTTTCCAGTATAAGATTGTTCCTCATACTACATTTTAGTGTACACATATTGGTTTTGTAGCTTTTTCAGATTTATAAGAATTTAACTTTGCTTATCTTCTAATCTCACACCACTCAATTTGGGGATGAGTAGAAGGCAAAGAGCATGACAAAGTAGAAGGTGAGGTTTCTGCAATAGAGACTCAGAAACGTGAAAGCTTTGAGAATGATTTTGCTTTTAGAACTCATTCCAGCTGCCTGCTTTTTTAGTGGAGATTGGACCTTATAAAGAAAGGGTAGATGGACAATTAGCCCGATTCAGCAACGTTTCAGTGTGTTCTGGCTTGAGGTTGTAAAGAACAGAGCAGATACTCTAAGTAACCCTGTGCATGAGGACAGCATCTGAGAAATAAAAATAAACATTAAATAAAGATGGCATCAATCTCTTTCCATCTTAGGTGTATAAGTTACTTTGTGGGATAGGTTACAGAACTCCAGAGCAGAAAGTCAACTTCAAATCATAAAATTAGAAAGTATCAAAATGAGAAAAATGACACCAATATATTATAGTATATGTGTATAGCACAGTTCAATTCCAGATAAGGTTTAATTCATGGAATTAGTTTCTTTAAACAACATGGAAGATCTGGAGAAGTAAGCTCTAGGCAGAAGTTCCAAGATAAATCTAAAAGCAACACTGTAGAATTGACCCACAAAGAAGCAGCTGCCTCAGCCACAATAAGGAAGGTGAAGGTTGACTAGGAAGCCATTGCCTTAATTGTGGACTCTGAACCACACTCCTTTACCACCATCTGAGGGTCAAAAAGCTGCTGCTAAAACAGCTGGCACCAAAACCACAGCATCACAGCCACAAGCCATCTCAACAAAATGAATATCCCTCTAAACTCCCAATACCTACAAAATAGGAGACTGGTTACTAGGCCCCTGCTTCTACTGCTGCTGAAAAGCCAGCTGCTTCCACGGCTAGGCCCACTAGCAGAAGTCTCCCATCTCATTTTTGCCTGCCAGTTCTTGCATAAAATGCATCTCCTTGGTAGGAACCAAACACTTGCAAAATCCAAGCTATAAAGCAGCTGTGCAATAAGGCATAACACAAGGGGATTAGAACAGAGTTGAATGAATCAATACCTACCATATGCCACAGTATGCATATTATCTGCAACCAAGCAACACAAATTTATAAGCATCTCATAAAAACTGTTGTGGAGGGAAGATCCTGTAAAGTTACAAGTGAACAAAAATGGAAGTGGGAAAATAGTTGGAGTCTCAATTTTATTAGTTTTAGATGTGTAAAATATCACTGTATGATTCTTTATTTTATATGTATGATTTTAGTCAAGGTTAAAACATTTTCAAAGGGTTCCAAGGGTTCGCCTCCCACCTCAGTCCCCTTTGCCTTATTTTTCTCATAAGTTATCTAATTTATCACCTGTAATTCCCCTATCATGAGAGTTTTCAGGAAAATAGCTTTCAAAGCTGGAGAATACATTCTCACTAAGAAGTACTGTTATTAGTCTAGAACAACGCACTTCTGGAAAGATAAGTTCTTGACTTCTGCAGCTTTATGCTTCCTTTTTCTCTATGACATTGTAATGGATTTTCTTCCTCATCAGTGAGGGATATCCAGTGTATTAGTTGGTTCTCACAGTGCTAATAAAGATGTACCTGAGACTGGGTAATTTGTAAAGAAAAGAGGTTTAATTGACTTGTTCCTCAGGGTTGGGGAGGCCTCCGGAAACTTATAAACAGGGTGGATGCGGAAGCAAACACATCCTTCTTCCCATGCTGGCAGCAAGAAGTGCTGAGCAAAAGAGGAAAAAACCCATACAAAACCATCAGATCACATGAGAGCTCACAATCTCAAGAACAGCACGAGGGTAACCACCTCCATGATTCGGTCACCTCCTACCAGGTCCCTCCCATGACATGTGGGGATTATGGGAACTACAATTGAAGGTGAGATTTGGGCGAGAATGCAGAGCCAAACCATATCATCCAGGTTGTTTCCAGATATATTTTTAAAAATGCAAGTGAAAGTCTAATTATAGAAAGACACACAGACCACCTACCCATGGATTTAGAGACTAAAGCTGGGTGACCTGGGCTGGCAAATAAAGGGGATACAGTGTGACCTTCAGTGGAATCTGACCTGATGGGGTAAGGCTGAGATATTTGGTGAGAAGTAAGGTCTACCTAGCTGGTTCAGCCCCCAATGTGGCCTGTGCAGAAAACTGACTGGAAACTGGGCCCAGCAATGTAAGCCCCTCTAATGTCTGCCAAATTTATTACCATCCCAAAGAGTCTCACTTATTACCTGGGAAGTACTTTGTGTGGTCACTGAGGTGAAGGCCTTCTTCCATGTCATGAGGAAAAAGCTCCTCCACACCCAAGACTTTACTAAAGCTCTGTGTCAACTGAGTTTTGAGAAAACTTTGCTCATTTTAAACAGCCTGGTACACTTATAACCCCTGAATAACAGCATGTGGGTGGACTTGGTGGTCAGAGAAGAGGTTGGATGCAAGGCAAATTGCAGCACTTGTACGTGGTGGCCCTGGACATCAGTGCCACACTGTTGCACAGAATGCAAAGGGTGTTCATATACTTGATCTCCTTCAACCCTCGCAATATCCCAAAGCAGAAAGCTCAGAAGTTATTATCTGCATCTCGCTGATACAGAAACAAAACTCAGAGAGGTTTTATAACTGGTCAAAAGTCACACCACTCGTAAGTGACAGAACACAGAACGGAATCATTTTTTTCTGACTCTGAGACCTGTGTATAGCAAACAATGCTATACCACACTGCTGAATTTAATCAAAAGTGTTACACAAACTACTGCAATGGATTGGATTCAGTAAGAAAATTACCTTATTAAAAGCAAGAAGATTTTTTATACCTGAATTTTATTTGTTTGAATAGGACTATCCTGCAGCTTTGTTAGCATAAGAAAACAAATTTTTAGAAAAACATTGGTTTTTCTAAAAAGCAATGACTAATTTGGTCATTTCAATTAAATTACCAGTTAGTTACATCAGAAAAAAGTTTAAAATTGGAAAAAGGTACAGGCAAGGTAGTTACTGAAGCCGTGAAACCAGATCAACAATCATGACATTTTCTTTTTTCACTTTTCAAATAATGGTGTTGGCATAGTGTAAGAAAATTAACTCTGGACTTCTAGAATTTGACAATAATGTTTCCCAGTACACCCTGTACCATTTATTTAGCTCTGTATGTTTCTACCTAAGGCTGAATTGTAAATTCTGATTTTACTACTCTCCTCTCTACCTCCTGTGCTAGGAGATTAATTTGGATAATATATATGATATTCATTCTTTTATTCATTCATTCCATATACTTTTAAGCACTTGCTAGGTGACAGGTACCACATGATTCTTATAATAAAAATCTAATGGCATTGCCTCGGGCACTGACTCTATATAACTAAGCTTGAGCCAGAGAAGATTTGGTGTTTCTTTTTAGCTCTAGGCAAAAATCTCAGGGAACACTAAAACTAAGTTATAATTGGGAGCACGGGCTATGTTAATTAGAAAAAAAATTCTGGCTGGGTGATGGCAGGATTTTATTATGGTTCAGGTATTGTGACCAAAAACACTGGAAACAACCCAAATGTCCTCCTAGGGATGCATGGATAAGCACGCTATCATACATCCATAGAATGAAGTCGTACTTGGCAATAAAAAGACATGAACTACTGATTCCTACAATAACATGGATGAATTTCACTGATTTATGCTAAGTGAAAGGAGACAGACTCAAAGGGCTAAAGGAGAGAGGTTGACAACCAAGCAAAGAAGCATGAGGGAATTTGCAGAGGTGATGAAACTGTTCTGTATTTTGAGTGTAATAGCGGTTATGTGATTGTATACATGTGTTAAAGCTCAGAACTGTGCACCAAAAAGGATGACTTTTACTGTGTATAAATTATACCTAGAAATGATATTTGGTTCTGGAATTTGATTTGTTAGGTTCAAGTCAAATCTCACCTTTGCTACTTCTTATTTGTATACCTTGGGCAAATTATTTAGCTTATTCAGCCTTATTTTAGAGTCATTGTTTATAACATAAATATTGTAACAATATTTACCTCACTCATGGAGATTAGGTGAAGTAATCTATGTGAACTGCCTAACACAATGCCTGACGTAGATTCACTTTCGGCAAAGAAGAAAAATTATACGTTCTTGCAAGAACAGCAATATATTTACCATTGCCGCTTCTTTTGTTATGCTAACATAACAAGACCTTCCAGTCTTCCCTCGCATCCAGAACCAAAATTCATGTCGAGGGCTTCCTGATTTGCCACCCAGGGTCCATATGGCTACTGTGGGCACACCATCATCCCGTCATCTCATTCTCCTACTTTCACCACTCACTGGTGCTTAGTTTAGCTTGTTCCATGACAAGGTAATGGCAGCCACACACTGCGCTTATCAAGACCAGAAAGACAGAGATGACAGCACGCAATTCAATCATCTCTCACTGCTGATTTATTCATGATGCCTTTTTCTATTTCTTTTCTCATCCAAAATATCAAAGAATGTCATTTACAAACAAAAATAAGTAATGCGTGGAATAATATATGCAACTCCTTCCTTGTAATTTATTTCAAAGCACTACATTATTAAGTCCTAAAAACTCCAAACAGCATTATTTGGTAGTGCAGAATTCAGTTATTTTGGAAGTCAAAAGATTAAAATTACTTTCTAAAACAATGAACAGTGTCCAAATTCTCTACATGGTAGAGTTCATTTTGATGGAATTATCATTTTTTTTCATGAAAGATTGCTTTTTTAATTGTATTTTTCTCATGTCAATGTTATTACTTTGCATTCTCTGAGAACCTAACAAAGGACAGTGATGGTAAGACATGGCAAAATAACCTATAAATATACTAGAGTCACCTTCTAGAAGTCATAAACCCCAATGCATAAGTTTACTTCTGCAACTTGCTTAATGATACCCAAACCCAAAAGAAATGCATTAATATTATAAGTCTTGGTTTTATAATAAAATACAAATGATCCTGGAGAGAACTCATTCTTATCAGTCATTTACACTCTAGTGAGAACAAGTTCCTAAGATGATTATTGCTGGGGATGTGATGGGGAAAAGGAACAAACAAGGGTTTTGGGCAACTGTAGGGGAAAACACATACACATCAATGTGCTTTGGTTACCACACATCTCAATTTCACTTCAAACACATGTCCACGTCCTCTGTTCTTGGAAGAATATAGTTTTCTGGCAAATTGTTTTTATAGATTGCAATTTTTCCTTCTGTGTTCTTATATTCTACTCTATCTATGAAGAAGCAGAGTAATATTTCCTCTGCCTCTTGAATGTAGATGGGAAGGCTGACTTATGTGACTGAAAGAGTATGGTGAAAGTAATATTTGGGACTCCTGAGGCCAGACCAGAAAAAGACTGACAGACCAGGCTTCCTTTTTCTGGAAGCCAGGCATCATGTAAGGCCTAAGCCACTATGAAAGAGATCACCGTGGTCTCACATGGACAGACCAGATGTAGAAGCAGCAAGGACCAAACCTGTGAATGAATACTAGTAGGTCACTCTAGTTGATCCCATGTTGAGCAGAAGAATCATGTGGCTGAACCTATTGAACTGACAGAATCAACAGTATATTTTTGTGGCTTTCAGCTATTATGTTTGGAGTGGCATGTTATGCAGCAACATATAACTGAAACATTTTCCTTCCCCACTCATTTCACGTGTCACTTCCAACAAGGATTAAAAAGAATTTAAAACAAACATGCATGCCAATAATTAAGAATGCATATGGTCTATGCGCAGCGGCTCACACCTGTAATCCCAGCACATTGGGAGGCTAAGGTGGGTGGATCACTAGGTCAAGAGATTGAGACCATCTCGGCCAACATGGTGAAACCCTGTCTCTACTAAAAATACAAAAATTAGCTAGGCGTGATGGTGTGTACCTGTGGTCCCAGTTACTCGAGAGGCTGAGGCAGGAGAATTGCTTGAACCTGAGAGGCAGAGGTTGCAGTGAGCCAAGATCATGCCACTGCACTCTAGCCTGGTGACAGAGTGAGACTCCATCTCAAAAAAAAAAAAAAAAAAAAAGATGCATACACATTTATAAGTAATACTTTTTATTGTCAAGACCCGAGTAACTATTTTTTTCAATTTAATCTTTCAGTTTAAATGAAACCATCATAATTCATAACTTTTATATTAAGAAATCAGCCTCTACATTTATTAGGTTTGGAAGATCCCCTTGCTATGTGGCATCTCATTCTTCTAATATAAGCTGAAGGCAGCAATAAAACCAGAAATGCATGTAATTGAAAAGTACATTCATCTATTCATTCATGTTGTTTTCTCTGATCCACATTTTAAAAAATTTATGAGCTCATTTGGAAAATGTGAAAGAAAAAAAAATCAATAGAGTAACCATGATTTATAAAGGTGAAACCATCATGTCATGAATATTTCATCAGGGAAATGTGGAAACCATCCGATTTTATCTAAGCATATTCCTCAATCTGATGTGATTAATTCATAAATGAACTGCCATCCATTATTACGGATGATCACTGGGTATATAGGAACAGCACAAGGACTACAGAACAAACACCTGTTTCAGGAAGCTTTCGAGAGTTCTGGAAATAACCTGGGACAAATGTGATTAGAAGCCACTGGTAAGGAAAAGACAACGAGAAGAGACCATGATTTTCTGCATATCTAGCAGAGGAACATCAAAGTGAGTCCAATTTTATAGACTGCAGGAGAATTAGGCCAAACTCTCCTTCTTTCTCCTAGGGATGGATCAGCTGCCTCTCTCAAGCCTTCAGTGGGGGAACCCAGTCACCAATATTTGTCCTGACTGTAGCTCAAATTTCTCCAGGTGTTCAATTGTTTTCAAGTTCCTCCACTCAGTTCTGAGAGCTCTGGAGAAATTAATACATGAAAGCAAAAGGCATTTTGTAGAGAAGGAATAAGACAACCACGTTTAAGAGGCTCATAGTCAAGCAATTAGTGATACAACCAGTGGCACAATAAACACCCATCGATCCCCAGTAGAGCAGGAGGCAGCACAAAGAACAGGGTAAATTAGAAGCAGATCAAAGGAGAAGCATATTCAATAAAGAACTCAGGCAGAATGCTGCCAAGGCCGGTTAGCACCGAGGTTTCAAATGGCTTAGTTATCAGGGGCTGGATTGTCCAAGCTGTGCAACGCCCTCAATAGGATTTTCAAAGGTGGCCCATGGTGTTGTGATTTCATTCTCAACCTATTGATTTCATTGAAGAAATCTGAAACTTTCCAAGAGTCATCAGCAAGGACATAGAAGGGTCAGAACTTAATTTAGCAGCAGGGGCACTCACTGAGTCTAACGTGTTTCCTTGCAGAGGAAATTAATCATGGACTTGAAGGCAGTCTTTTCATGGCTCTGAAAAGCAAAGTCTGTACAGGTGTTAGCGCCTCCATGAGTGAACTCCTCAACCAAGAGCTGAAAGCAGTCTACATGCATTGACGTCAGATCAGCGCAAAGCTGCAAGGAGTGTGGGGAAATAGACTGAATAACAGTGAAAGAGACAAAGGACATAATGAAGAAGTGCAACAGCAGGGAAGAAGCACATATATGATATGTACTAGCCTTCTGAATACTAATTGGCTGTCGTTTGTTGGAGAGGAGACTCGGTGGTTTTCCATATCTAAGAGTCCGACCCCAGGACACACTATGCACATTCAAGAGTCAGATGTGGATAACAGAGACAATTAAAAAAACTTCCAGTGTGCAAAAATGTTCCATAATCTTTCACTTACTATGAGGTCAGATGATATTCATTATATATATGTTTATGTAAACAATTTTAAGTATTTGTGAATAAACTCTACATGGGGAAAGTGGAATCTGATTTATCCACTCCTCTATCCCTAGTAACTAGCAAGTAGGTCCTTAATAAGCGTTTACTAAAAAATGAAATAAATGAATCAAGCTCTTGAAAGTCTTTCAGAAATACAAGCCATGCTTATATTTTTACTTATTTAGTTTTCTTCCTTTCATTGCAGTAACGAATATATTCTTATATACTAGAATGAATTCACTTAAAGCCAGAGTGGTGCAGAAATAAATAAATAGATAAAAATACGGCAAAGCAAAACAGAAAACAATAACCTGGGCAGTTAGGGATTTATGTTCTTATTTCTGGGGTTTCACTACATTTCTGGGCCTCCTCTGCACAAAAGCTAGAAAAACAGGGAAGAGGAATGCTATTATGCTCCAACTGCTTTCCAGAGACAATATTCTATAATTCCATTGAGAAGGTGTATTTTTAGAGCATGATATGGGACTTATTAACTCATGAGATGAAAGAATCATAATGTGTGGGAACTAAGGAATAATTTCAATTCAGAAAATAGAACAGAAAGAAAATATTTTAAAGTATCTGGTCTAAAACCATACCTTCAGGAAGATAAATGATGAAAATATACAGGATTATTAGTGTTTCCATCTTCAATATTTCTAGTTATGTCTATTTATTTACTGAAGAGTAAATTTAGGATTAGTTGATTGGTATGAATTTGAAAGCTCCAATGGTATCCTCTTTCTGCGTGTCTAGGAGTCCCTCTCTCTCTTTCACACACATACGCAGTCATGCACACGCACGTGCCCACACATGCACTTGCACACACACACACAAACTGCAACGAAAATATCCTCAGGGCCAACCTTCAAACAATAGAGGAATTGAAAGCAGGACACTCTCTCTGAGATGCCTTCTGGCCCAGTTGCTAGCCAACAGGACCAAAGAATGACATCTTCCATTCTCTCAAGATCTATTCATTCAGCAGTTGTTATTCTAATTTTATCCTAACATAAAGGATTTGTGAATTAAAAATACATCTTTCTGTATGTTAATAATCTCCTGTTTTTGTTATACCCATGCCATTCTATAATTTTCCATATTGCAATCTGCTAACTGGAAGATAACTTGAAGCTAACGTTATGAATGAATCCAAAATGGACTAAATAAAAACAAAACGTAATTCATTTAACGTTCCCTATTCCCCCACCCTTTCATCCTTCCATCAATATTTTTCTGCTAAAATGGCTCAAATTGTAAACCTGGATGAAAAGTGTGCAAAACGTTTTTCAAAAAAAGATATTGGCAGTTTGGAGTAAGTCATTTTAGATTTATGGTCTGGGTAATGTTTGATTCACCTATCATAAAGGAAAGATCCATGCTAGTTTTTTCCCTTCATTAGTAAAATCCATTTTGAGGTCTCCAGGAGGTAAATTATTTTTAGAATTCGTTTTTATTTTATTAGTCAGGTTGCAGAGTGTCAAAATTGCACTGAAGCCAGTGGCACTTCACCGAGCTTATTAATATTGATACGATCACTCTGTGTTCTGTGCTGAGTGACATTGCTAACCTTCTGGGAAGAGGAGCATTCCTTTTAAAGAGTCCACACAATTTTTTAATAGATCTGCAGATCTTCTGATATTTGTGAATAAGAGCAAGTAGAATGTCTGCATCAATGCTCTGTGTTTCAGTTCATTCAACCAATATTACCTAAGCACCAAATTTGGATTAACAGAAGATGCAAGATGCTGAGACTGCAAAAGAACTCCAAAATGTGACGCTCCCCTTCAAGAAGCTCAGCCTATCCAGTAAAGATTTCTCTAGCACCTATATTATGTGCCAGGCCCCGTGCTGGGGGTGGTGGGCTGCAAAAGATTTTAAACGGCTATAGTACTGTCTCTATAGTCAAGTGACTTACTAAATAATAGAGGGGATGAAAGAATTATTGCACTGTAAACAGCACCAAAGAACCAGTGAAGTGAGAGATTATGTTCATAGGGAGTTAGCTGATAACTTCCTATAGTACAGATGATGATACTGAACAGGGCTTGGAAGGATGGGTGGATTCTAAAAGATGGATTTCAGTAGCACAGGCAGGGAGTAAAGGATGCAGATGTTCAGAGGAAATACGTTGAGCGAAGACAGGCAAATCAAACTGGAATGCACTTAGAGAATGGCAAGTAGCTCTGTTTAAACAGACTGGGGATAAAGTGGGTAAAAGGGGAAATTCAGTTGTGGCCATGGTGCAGAAGTGGGAAGGGCAGCTGAAGTGGTCTAAACTGAATTTCCACAGAGTTAATATTTAGCAAATTTCCAAGCCAGGAATCAAATCTGTTGCTTATATCAAACATTTTAAATAAGAGTTTGGGTTAATCCCTCCAAAGGCTGGCAAACATATTTGGGATAATATTTGCTAAAAAATTCTGAGTTTTGTTTTAGGGTAACTGGAAACAAGATAGTCATTTCTGGTAAAACTTGTGAATCAAATAATGCGCACTAATTATGGAAGCTGAGAGTCAACATTCTACTTACCATAGAGGATAAGAGGGCATTTTGCAATCCATATAAAATATGTAAACAGAAATTTCTTAAAATGTAACTTCTTTCAGTGACATCCCCAATGGTTGCTGATAGCACATTTTATATCTACAACTAAGATTCAGAAAGAAAGTTCTGAAAACTTCCTTCATGGCATGGCAGAAGAAAATCTGATCACTCTGTAATATCTTGCTCAGGAATGCAGTCTGGACCCAAAAAAGGGCTTAAGAAACCTAGCCTCTAATTACAGCTTTTCCAGTCGCTATGTTAAACACAAAATGCATGCAAAGGACTACAAGTTTAGAAAATAGAATAAAACACTTCAAGTATTCAGAATTGACATTGTAGGAATTAACTGAGCTGAATTTGATATAACAAATAATTGAAAGAAAAAAATTTCTTAACCTTGTAAAGCATAATGCTTCATAAAGAAATGTTGACAGTTGACTCAGTTCTCATTCTCTCCTAAATACTAAAAATTTACCTATAACAGTGATATTGATTTTGCTAAATATTTTTTTTATCAGCTGATGTTCCAGGAAACCATTCCTACTTCCATTTTCTTTACTTGGGTCACTGCTTAAAATAATAGCAAAAGTGTGGCAAGAGAGGCCCCAGATAACTGGGATTAAAGGGTAGATACAATAAATGTTTATTTATTTTTAAATTCTACTTTAAATTCTGGGATACATATGCAGATGCTGCAGGATTGTTACATAGATATATACATGGCCATGTGGTTTGCTGCATCCATCCCCCCATCATATACATTAGGTATTTCTCCTAATGTTATCCCTCCCCAGTCCTTTCACCCTCTGATATCCCTCCCCTAGGCCCCCGAGCCCCCAAAAGGCCCCGGTATGTGATGTTCCCCTCCCTGTGTTCATGTGTTCTCATTGTTCAACATCCATTTATGAGTGAGAACATGCACTGTTTGGTTTTCTGTTTTTGTGTCAGTTTGCTGAGAATGATGGTTTCCAGATTTATCCGTGTCCCTGGAAATGAAATGAACTCATCATTTTTTATGGCTGCATAGTATTCCATGGTGTATATGTGCCACATTTTCTTTATACACATTTTCTTTATTTCTTTTTGATTCCCCATTTTGTTGGTTGCCGTTTCACTCTAATGATTGTTTCTTTTGCTGTGTAGAAGCTCTTAAGTTTAATTAGATACCATGGCTAAAACACTAAAAACCAAAATAGACAAATGGTATCTACAATAAAAGCTATTTATGACAAACCCACAGCCAATATCATACTGAATGGGCAAAAAGTGGAAGCATTCCCTTTGAAAACTGATGCAAGACAAAGATGCCCTCTCTTACCACTCTTATTCAATATAGTATTGGAAGTTTGAGCCAGAGCAATCAGTCAAGAAAAAGAAATAAAGGGTATTCAATTAGGAAAGGGGGAAGTCAAATTGTCTCTGTTTGCAGACAACATGATTGTATATTTAGAAGACCCCATCATCTCAGCCCAAAATCTCCTTAAGATGATAAGCAACTTCAGCAAAGTCTCAGGATACAAAATCAGTGAAAAAAAAAAAAAAAAAAAAAAAAAAAAAAAAAAAAAAAAAAAAAAAAAAGACAAAGCTGGAAGCATCACACTACCTGACTTCAAACTATACTACAAGGCTACAGTAATCAAAACAGCAGGGCACTGGTACCAAAACAGATAAAGACCAATGGAACAGAACAGAGGCCTTGCCACACATCTACAACCATCTGATCTTTGACAAACCTGACCAAAACACGCAACGGGGAAAGGATTCCCTGTTTAATAAATGGTGTTGGGAAAACTAGCTAGCCATATGCATAAAGCTGAAACTAGACCCTTTCCTTACACCTTATACAAAAATTAACTCCAGATGGATGAAAGATTTCAACATAAGACCTAACACTATAAAAAACCCAGAAGAAAACCTAGGAAATACCATTCAGGACATAGGCATAAGCTTCTAGCTTTGTCTTTTTTTTTGCTTGCGATCTGGTGTCTATTGTTTCCCTCTTTGTCTCCATGTGTATTCACTGTTTAGCATCCACTTATAAGTAAGAATATGTGGTATTTGGTTTTCTGCTCCTGTTTTAATTTCCTTAGGATAATGGCCTCAAACTCTAACTGTGCTGCTGAAAAGGACATAATCTCATTCTTTTTTTATGGCTGCATAGTATTCCAAGTTGTATATGTGCTGCCTTTATTCAGTCCATGACTGATGGGCATCTAGGCTGATTCCAAACCTCTGCAATCATAAAAAGCGCTATGATGAACATATGCACGTATATGTCTTTGTGACAGAATGATTTGTATTCCCTTGGGCATGTGCCCAGTAATGGGATTGCTGGGTTGAATGCTAGCTCTGTTTTAAGTTATCTGAGAAAACTCCAAACTGCTTTCCACAGTGGCCGAACTAATGCATGCCCATTAGAAGTATAAAAGTGTTCCTTTCCTCCACAGCCTCACCAAAATCTATTATTTTTTTGACATTAATAATAGCCATTCTGACTAGTGAGAGATGGTGTCTTATTGTGGTTTTGTTTCGCATTTCTCTAATGATTAGTGATGCTGAGAATTTTTTCAACTGCTTATTGGTTGCATGTATGTCTTATTTGAAAAAGTATCTTTTCATACTATTGGCCCATTTTTAAAAAAGGGGTTGTGTTTTGCTTATTAAATTCTTTATAAATTCTGGACATTAGACTTGGGTCAGATGCATAGCTTGCAAATACTTTCTTGGAACTAATTATTTGTCTGTTTGGGTATTCAATTGCTCCCTGGTTCAACCTTGGGAAATTGTACATTTCCAGAAATTTATTCATTTCTTCTGGGTCTTCTAGTTTGTGTACACTGAAGTATTCGCAACAGTCTCTGAGGGTTTTTATTTTTTTGCTTTTCTGTGGAGTTTGTGGTAATGTTGCCTTTGTGATTTCTGATTGGCTTGATTGGGATCTTCTCTCCTTGTGTCTAGCTAGTGGTCTATTGATCTTATATACTGTTTTAGAAGCCAACTGTATTAGTTTGTTTTTAGGTTTCTAATGAAGACATACCTGAGACTGGGTAATTTATAAAGGAAATAGGTTTAATCGACTCACAGTTCTGCAGGGTGGTGAGGCCTCAGGAAACTTACAATCATGGTGGAAAGAGAAGCAAACATGTCCTTCTTCATGCGGCAGCAGCAAGGAGAAGTGCTGAGCAAAAGGGAAAAATCACCTTGTAAAACTGTCAGATCTCATGAGAACACTCTATCACAAGAATAGCAGGATGTGGGTTACCACCCCAATGATTCAATTACCTCCCACTTAGTCCCTCCCATGACATGTGGAGATTATGGGAACTATAATTCAAGATGAGATTTGGGTGGTGACACAGCCAAACAATGTCACCAACTTTGTTTTGTTGATCTATTGTATGAATTTTTGTATCTTAATTTCATTCAGTTCCACTGTGATTTTCCTTTCTCCTGCTAGCTTTGAGATTGGTTTACTCTTATTTTTCTAATTCCCATAAGTGTGATCTTCGGTTGTTAATTTGAGATGTTTCTGACTTTTTTATATAGTTGTTCAGGGCTATAGACTTTCCTCTTAACATGGCTTTAGCTGTGTCCCAGTGATTCTTGAATGTCGTACCTTTTTGTCATTTGTTTAAAAGAATTTCTTGATTTCTGCCTTAGTTTCATTCTTTACCCAAAAGCCATTCAAAAGTAGGTTGTTTAATTTCCATGTAATTGTAATGTTTTGAGAGATGTTCTTGGTAACAATTTCCATTTTTACTACATGGTGGTTCAATAGTGTGGTTGGTATATATATTTTTAAATTTGTTGAGAATTACTTAATGGCAGAGCATATGGTTGATCTTAGATTATGTGCCATGTGCAAATGAGAAGAATTATATTCTGTTACGGAGTGGTGTTCTCTTGATGTCCATTGGGTCTATTTGGTCAAGTGTTTTTAGTTACTGAATATTAGTTTTCTGCCTCAATGATCTGACACTGTCAGTGGGGTGCTGAAGTCTTTCACTATTATTATGTGGTTATCCACTTCTTTTCATAAGTATCTAAAAACTTGTTTTATGAGCCTTAGTGCTCCATTGCTTTGTGCATATATATTTAGGATAGTTAATTCTTCTTGCTGAACTGAATCCTTTATCATTACATAATGCCCTTCTGTGTTCTTTTTGATCATTGTTGGTTTAAAGTCTGTTTTATCTGAAATAAGAATAGCAACCCCTGGCCTCTTTTGTTTCCCATTTTCATGGTAGACCTATCACTATTGGTTTAGCCTATTGGTGTCATTGCATGTGAGATCTAGCTCTTAAAGACAACATGTGGAGTCTTTCTTGCTTCTTTATCCAACCTGCCACTCTATGTCTTTTAAGTGGGGCATTTAGCTTATTTATGTTAAAGGTTAATATTGATATATCAGGATTTTATCTTATCATCTTGTTAGCTGATTGTCATATAGACTTAACTGCATAGTTGCTTCAGTGGGCTATGTATTTAAGTACATAGTGTGTAAAGTATGTTTTTGTGGTGGCAGGTAATGGTCTTTGTTTCCATGTGTAGCACTCCCTTAAGGCTCTCTTGTAAGGCAGGTGTGGTGGTAATGAATTCCCTTAGCCTTTGCTTGCCTGAAAAGAATTTTATTTCTCCTTTGTTATGAAGCTGAGTTTGGCTGGAAAAGAAATTCTTGGTTGGAATTTCTTTTCTTTAAGGATGCTGAATGTAGGTCTCTGATATCTTCCAGCTTTCAAGGTTTCTGCTGAAATGTTCACTCTTAGCCTGATAAGGTTTCCTTTGTACATGACCTGGCCTTTCTCTCTAGCTGCCTTTAATATTTTTTCTTTCACACTGACCTTGGCAAATCTTACGACTATATGTCTTGGAGATGGTTGTCTTACACAGTGTTTCACTGGGGTTCTCTGGATTTCCTAAATTTGCATGTTGACCACTCTAGCAATGTTGGGGAAATTTTTTAGGACAATATCCTCAAATTATGTTTTCCAAGTTACTTTCTGTCTCTTCTTCTCTTTCTGGGATGCCAATGAGTTGTAGATTTGGTCTCTTTACATAATCCTACATTTCTCAGAGGTTTTGTTCATTAAAAATTTTTTTTTTCAATTATTTTTGTCTAATTGAATTGATTCAAAGAACTGGTTTGAGCTCTGAGATGCTTTCCTCACTTCAGTCTGTTCTGTAGTTACTACTCTAATTGTGTTATGAAATTCCTGTCATGCATTTTTCAGCTCTAAATCAGTTTGTTTCTTTCTTAAAAGAGCTATTTTGTCTTTCAGCTGTTGTATTGTTTTATTGGATTCCTTAGATTTCTGGATCTTAATGATCCTTGTGGCCATCCAGATTCTGAATTCTGTGTCTGCCATTTCAGTCTGGTTAAGAACCATTGGTAGGATAGTACTGTGGTTACTTTGAGGTCAGGGAACACTGTGGCTTTTAGAATTATCAGAGTTCTTGTTCTGTTTGTTTGTTTGTTTATCTGTATGCTCTAATATCCCTTTAATCTTTGAAGTTGCTATTTTGGGATAAAGCTTTTTGCTTTTGTATTCTTTGATGCCCTTGAGGGCTTGACTGTGATATATATTGGGTTTGCTCAACTGGCTTTGTTTCTGGATGATTTCAAGGGGCAAGCACTCAGCTCAGCACTCCTGGGCTTTGTGCTCTCGCCCTGGAGGGCTAGGACCAGGCCTGCGGCTTTTTCCTCTGGCCCCTCACGGTTAAGCATCGGTTGTGCTGGAGGTGTTGAGGTGTTCCCTGTCTGCTGTCAACAACATTTCAATGAGGAATCTGGCAAAATCACTTCGGTGGAGAGGAGGTGGGCGGTGGAGGGCCTGGGTGACCACTGCTAAGTCCCACATGTTTGTGTGTGCACACCTGCGGCAGGGAGTGGCAGTTTCCTCATGTACTGGCAAAGCAGTAGGGAAGACCGGGTGAGTGGGTACTGGCAGGAGACGGCTGTAGATGGGTGCTTGCTAGTTGGGACCCACCTCCAGAAGCTCTCCAACTGTTAGATGGGGCTTGCCATTGAAAGAACTATTGTGGTGGTTGATGGCAAGCACCTTGGCTGGTCAGCTGAGCCTGTGCTGCAAGTGGGTGGGACCAGGCAGGGACTGGGGATGGGCTGGCAGACAGGAGGGTACCCACGTCAGACTGGCTGCATCCCATAGGCCAAGATAGCCCTGCTATTTCCAGGTCTGACAGCTAAAGCTTCCTACAGGATCATGGTGAGCCTTTGAGGATGGGCACGTATGGCTGTGCTCCACTGAAGCAGTTCCCATGCCAAACCCTGTAGGCTATGTGCTGGATGGAGTTGTGTGTCTTTCTACTTTCTGGAAAGTTCTCACCAACAGCACAAATGTCCATGGTGACCGTGGGTCTCGTACAACTAGTTCCAGAGGTTTATGGTGAGAGTGGGCCACTCCACCCGATTCATTTATACCTTCCCCAGGAGCTGCAGGGGACCAGAAATGTGTCCTGGTGCTGGGCAACCCCATACCTCCTTCCCTTTCAGTCCAGGTTCTGCATCCTCCTCTGTCCACTCTCAATGCCTTTTTTCCAAAAGATCTGTTCACAGTGTGCCATTTTACTTGACGGCGTGTTCTCTCTCAGTGGTAGAAGCTCTTCATGGCTGCATCTAGTTGGCTATCTCAGTTCAAATTGCCTTTTTTGTCTTTCTTAGTTGGACACTCAGAGCAATTTTTTCACTACAAAAGTCAATTCCACTTTCCCAAGTTCACGAGAAAGCAGGAACAACAAATCAAAAATAATTCTATTTGTAATACACAGATTCTTTCTTTGGAGGCATACCTACAAGTTCAGTTTCCCACTTCCAAGACGCTAGACCAGACAGACTCGCAGAAAGAAAGCAAGTGGGAAGGGCAAGCAAATACACGAGTGAAAGGTTGGGGTGGGCTAAGCGGGTCAATTACAGAGGAACAAGGGCCACAGAAGAAGAAGCTCAAAGCTACTTCCAATGGCCACTCTTCTAACCTCCCCTCACCAATTCATTATTTGCCTTTCACAGACCTGGGCACTAAAAAGTACTCTGAACAGAGGATTCTGAATGTGTGCAAGTTGTGTTTTGATGGAGACAGGATATAGTCCCTGGTGGGAGTGAACCGAATCATGTGGGAAATATCCTGGGAGCAAGGTCAGAAGTGGATGACTATCACCATCACCACATTCCTCCAAAAGCTTAGGACAAAAAGAACCGTGAAAGGAGCAATGTGGTTATAGATGCTCATTTTGTTAAACAAAAGACTGAGGAGATTAAGGTGTTTACGCTAATATGTTAACAGAGGTCATCTCTAGAAGATGAGGTAATTATAGATTCAAATAATTAACGCTTTTATTCATTGTGTTAACTTTAAGTACATTAACATTCATTATTTGTACAGGGGAAAAATACAGTTTGTGTTTGTGATTTTTTTAAAGTGTTATCAATCATGTTTAACTTTCAGTTTCCTTTTAATATACTTCGTGATGGATCACAATATTCATATCCAAACTACCCTGTGATATCCCTTACAGTGGGAAGATTATACCTCTCATCCATGATAAATTTAAGAGCAGCCACATGGCTTGCTTTGACCAAGAAAATGTAGGCAGAAATGATTTATGTCACCTCAGTGAAAAAGCTTTGAGAATAGGTCTGATTCCCTTTGAGTCCTCTTTCAGTGGTGTCACCTCAGTGACACACTGTTGTAGAGGTTTAATGAAGGACTTGTTTCCGGTGAATGCCATATAAAACACCAACAAAGAGTTGGAGGGTGGTAAGTGCTTCAAATGGCAGATGGGAGAACTTCCAATTCAAGGAAGCCAGGAGACTTTCCTTTTGCTATAGATTAGAGGGATGGCTCACTATGTCCTTTATCCTTCTGCTTCTGGAAAAGCAGAAAAAGACTGCCGTACCAGCCTAGACTCCATGGTGACCTCCAATGGCTAGGAGGAGTGAATGAGAAATAATCCAAAAATATTGCAAACCACAGAAATTGTGGGTTTTCTGCCAGTGCAGTATAATCTGTCTATACTGACTGATACATTTCTCTTTATGTTCCTCCACTGGCTTCCCTGCTGAAATTTTCAGAGCTCTGTCTTCTAATTCAGTCTCTATATTATTGCTTTCTCTTTTATAATAAACCCTGGAGGTATGTAAGTAGTAAGCTTCCTAAAGCAAAGAAAGGCAAAGGACGGAAGCTTATAATTTTTAATTAATAAAATTTAATTAAAGTACTCATCCAACTCATACTCTGGAAAGAGATGAAAACATGAATAAAACTTAGTCCCTGATTATTGGTCTGCTAGGGCAGCCATCACAAAGTACCACAGACTGGGTGGCTTAAAGAGCAAAAATGTATTTTCTCTTAGTAGTGGAGGCCAAAAGTCTGAGATCAGAATGCTGGTAGGATTGGCTTCTTCTGAGGCCTCTTTTCTTGGCTTGCAGGTCACCCTCTTCTCGCTGTATCTCCGCATAGTCTTTTCTGTGTTCATGCCTGTGTCCCTATCTCCTTTCCTTATAACGGCACCAGTTGGTCGAGCACAGTGATTCATGCCTGTAATCCCAGCATTTTGGGAGGCCGAGGCGGGCAATCACGAGGTCAAGAGATCGAGACCATGGTGAAACCTCATCTCTACTAAAAAATACAAAAATCAGCTGGGTGTGGTGGCGTGCATCTGTGGTCCCTGCTACTCAGGAGGCTGAGGCAGGAGAATTGCTTGAACCTGGGAAACGGAGGTTGCAGTGAATCAAGATCGCGCCACTGCACTCCAGCCTGGCGCCTGGCAACAGAGCAAGACTCTGTCTTAAAAAAAAAAATAAGGGCACCAGTCAGGTTGGATTAAGGCACACCCCAATGACTCATATAACCTTAATTACCTGTTTTAAAGACCGTATCTTCAAATATAGTCATAGCCTGAGGTACCGGAGTCAGGATTGTTCAGCCCATAATTCTAACCTGTTGCCATCCTAGTCTATTTGGAAAGAGACATGTGAAAAAATAATTATAATAAGAAATGATAAATGGTATAGAACATATATATAAGGCAATATGGGAAGACAGACGATGTATCAACTAAACTGTGGCTTGTGTGATTGACAGGATATTCAAAACATCTACAAGATGCTCTTCTCCCCTGAGTGATTAATGAAGAATAATTAACGAATACAATGCCAGTAATTTTGACTCTGAGCTAAAACCAGCCTACAAACCAACATTCTCTAGCCTCATTTGCTTGAGTGGTATTGCTCTCATCTACAACAAAAGGAAAGTCTTCTGGCTTCCTTGAACTGGAAGTCCTCCAGTTTGCCATCTGAGGCACTTAGCACCCTCCAATTCTTTGTTGGTGTTTTATACCATCAACAACAGAAACAAATCTTCCATTAAACCTCTATGTGAGTGTGTCACTATGGTGACACTAAACAAAGGGAACTCAAAGTCCTCTAAATTTGAATAAACCCGATATGCAAAGACAGATACCAGTAATTATAAAAACTAAAGAACTGCATCCTGGACAAAGCTAAGCAAAGGAAACAGTCAAGGCAACGGGATACCAGAGAAAAGCTTCAAGACAGCCAAGGTCATGATTTTCCGGGAATTCTACACATCACTCAATCTCCACAGCCTCAAGTGGGAGAAAGTTTGGGGGTAGGCAAGTGGATGCGTTGGCCCACCCATTATTTTCCTCTTTTCTCTTTCTTTACTCTCCTCTTATGATTTTTCTTCCAATACATGCAGAGATCAATCCCATCAGCTTCAAAATGATAATACACATTATATATATATATATATATATATATATATATATATATATATTCTATTCTCAATTGTATCATTTCTATTTCTAAAGTGAGCTAAAAATGGACTGTTATTGTAGCATGTGTGAAATTTGATGTGTTGTGGCTTTTAACTCATCTCTACTCTCTCTGATAAAAGTTGTGAAGCCCCAACTCAGAGAGAGATTAAACCCTGTGGGATTAATTATAGTGGAAGGTAAGTGATACTGATCAATAAGACACAATTATAAAATAAAATAGTATGACAGAGAATTCCTTTTTATTTTGCAAATATGTAGTTATTTCGGATTTTTTTAAATGGAGGAAGTGGTGCGTTTGTCCCTGATTTGTAAGAAAGGAGCAAATATTAATATTGCAACAGATGCCAAATAGTGTGGATTAAAAAGCTTTGACATGGGTTGATATAATGTAGATCTTACATTTATGATGTAATTGTGAATTATGTACTTTATTCACTGGTAATTAGAGAGCAGAACAGATGGAGAAGGTTTAGCTTAAAGTGATGTGTCCATTAAAATAACCTGCACTGCCAAGTGTCTATTCATGTCCATGAGTATAGCAAATTTGTTCCATTAAAATATGATTGGAAGATAAGGACTTATTGTCATTGTGTTGGAGTCATCCATTTAACGATGAAAGCTAAAATACTCTGTAAATGTCAAATCCAACTATTATCCAGTTTCGCTTCGCAGAGGGTCTTACTTAACTAGACATTTTGGCTGCGGCAGAAGTTCTAATATTGGCAACTCTGTTTTCCCATTATTTAGACATTACCATAAAGAAAATCAAAGCAGCTACCAAATGAAAATAACAATGTTGACGATTACTTTAAGTGTACATCTTTTAGTTTATTGTTGAAAGGACAGATGGCAGCTATTTTTTTAATGTGAATATTGGATTTTTCTATTTCCACTAGACATGTTTGCTTCTACCCCTCACATTATTTCCCCCAGCCTTTTTGGATGGCATCTAGAGGCTGCTTTTTCTCTCAGTTTTAATCTGCTTTCACTGGGCTAAAAAAAAATGACATAGTCCAGATTTCTCATGTGCTCTACTGGAAGACAATGCTACGTTGAATGCACCACAACTGAGGGGAGAGGGGGGCAGGGCCTCTTCTGCGTTGCTGGTGGGGATGTAAACAGCGTGCTTTTCTGGAAAGGAATTTGGCAATACGTATCAGAAGCCTTAAATAATTCATCACCAGAAATTCCAATCCTGTGAGTCTATCTTACGGAAATATTAAAAAATAGAGACAAATACACACAGGCCCAAGTACAGCCCTGCCAAACACAAAACTTTTTATCTAAAAATGATCAAGTCGTTCCATATATAATAACTAATAATAGGAATAAATTAAGCATCATATGGGGAGCTGGTTAAGAAAACTGTGGTATAGCTATGTCTTATTCTTGGACAGAAATTTAAATAATAAATGTGAAGAATCTGTAATAACACAGGAAAATGTTTATATTATAAAGTGGAGTAGCAAAATAAAACATTAAAATACGAGTAAATAAAAGTCAACAATGCTGAGTGTTTTTAAAATATACCAGGTACTATCCTAAGTACTTTATTAAAAAAATACTGTATTGGGAGGCCATGTCAGGTAGATCATGAATCCAAGAGACTGGGACATGGTGAAACCCCGTCTCTACTAAAAATACAAAAATTAGCTGGATGTGGTGGCACATGCTTGTAGTCCCAGCTACTCAGGAGGCTAAGGTGGGAGAATCGCTTGAACCCAGGAGGCAGAGGTTGCAGTGAACCAAGATCGCACCACTGCACTCTAGCCTGGTGACAAAGCGAGACTATGTCTCAAAAAAAGAAAGAAAGAAAAAAAAAAGGAACTATCAAAATACATAAGCCACTGAGGTAAGTAGTTGTAGAGCTAGGAGGAGCTGGGATTTGAACTCAATTACTCTGATTTCAGAGAAACTGCTTTTAATTCTCATGCTATACTCCCTCTTTAGTAAGATAGCAACAATGTAAAAACAATACAAAACACGCACCCACATGCACAGCAGTGAAAAAAAAACCATGCAGTTTTTTTCATCAAGAGCTAAAGTCTATTTTCCCACCCCCAAATCCAAGGTGGCCCTGTGACTTGCTTTGAAAATAAAATGCAGTGGACGGAATTCTGTGACTTTCCAGGTGACGCTTTGAGAGACTTTTTAGCTTCCACTTTCACATTGTTGGAATGCTTCCCTGAGACGGCCATGCAAGGAAGATGGTCTACTCTACCAGGGGATGAGAGGCGCTGTGAGGAGAACTGAGGTGGTCTCACCCCAGCCGGAACCAATTGCCAGACATGTGAGTGAGGCTATCCTGGGCCTTCCATCTCAACCAACCCAGCAGCTCAATGTAGTCACATGAGTGAGTCCAGGTGAAATGAACGTAGACAGTGCCAAGCCAATCCATATAATCAATGAAAACTAATAATTCATTATTACTTTTCTTCTTTTAGACTTTAGAACCTGACATTTGCCATTCCTCTGGAAAAATTGGACTGTTTCCTCAGGTTTCCAAGACTAAGGTAAAAGTCTCTCTAAAAGAACTGACCCTTTTGACACATTGCTAGTGTGCCATTCCATGGGCCCTTAAACCTTCCTGGATTGGGTACAGTGTGAATGACTCAGAATTTTGTGAGCAGCCTTTGGGCAGTAAAATGGTAAGCGGAAGAATCTGCAGTCTGGGTAACTGAAAAAATGCCATGAATATTTCTCCCCACCAGAAGTAAGAAGTGCTGAGCCAACTCTCAGCATAAACATGAAGCTGAATACCATTTCACATTGGACCATGTCTCTAATTACTGCCCCTGTCATTTTATTGTTGGTGTCTGTTCATATGAGAAGGAAGCTGCAATTCCTCTAGTATCTGCTCATGCTCTGGCAATTCTGCCTTGCTTATTGAGCCATAGAAGATCCGAAATTACAATCAGGGTGAGGCAACGTAACTGTCAACAATTGAATTAGGAAGTGGATATTTTACCAGAGAATTATAATGAGGATTAAAATGCCAAGCTGAAAGTCAATTGCCAGCCAAATGACTTTTGTTCTGTTGATCACTTTCTTCTCCTGGAGAGCACCCTTGTCTTCCATAAGCACTTCGCATCACTTTCTTCCTTCTTTTCTGGCCCTTCTTTCTGAGTACCTATCAAAAATATTTTTAGCAATCATCCCAGAATTTTGGTTTTTATTCTTCTTACTCTGTATACTCCCCTTCAGTGATATAACCAACTTCTGTGGTTTTAATTACTCATAAGTTCCCAGCTTGCATCTTTGGCTCTTGAATTATATTCAACTATCTACCAGATATTTGTATCTGAGTATTTCCCAAGCACTACAATCTTATCACGACCACACAAAATTAATTTTTCTCTAAGATCCTCTTCTCCACCATGATTGTCACTTAGCTTCTTTGCTTCTTTCTAAACCTTTACGTTCACATCTAATCAAGTTTTGTCCATTTGTTAGCCTTAATATTCCGGAGATCAGCATTAAGTCCATTCTCTGTAGCACAGCACACATGGCTGTTCATGGTCTGGTCCCTGTTATGTCCTGAGCTATTCTTATATCGAATGAATTTAAGACTGCTGTATGCCTCACACATTTCTGCATTGTTATGCATAGTACCCTCTATGAAGATTGCTCTTTCTTTCTGCCTTCCTCTAGCAAACACCTTCTCATCTTACAAAATTCAGTTCAGAGCAACTTGTTTGAAGAGGCTTCTCTGACCTACCTTCCCTCCAGCTGTGTAAATTAGGTATTTCTCCTCCCATAGTGCTTTATGCATGACTCTACCATTGCATTTATTATACTTAGTGTAATAGACTCCACTTGTCTGTCTTGCCTAGAAGATCTGCCTATTTCCTGACAGCAGGCACTGTGTGTTTTTATCTATGCAACTCTATTATTTCATTTAATACTTGGCTCCCAGTAAGTGCACATAGAAGGCATGGTGGAATGATAAACGTGATGTAACCAATCCACAGGGATCTCTCCAGTAATGATTCAGCAGGGAGAGGTAGTAGCTCAGTGTGAGAGGATCGGTTGTGATAGATACATCATAAAGAGTTCAAATATAAGACTGAGTGACTCAAGATGCCCAAATTTGGGGCTGGCCATGTTTCAGCATCGGGTAATAGCTTGTGTCCAAACCAGGATGCTTAGCCAGTCAACTACATGCCTATGATCTTGTTAGTCACATTCTCAGATAGGACAAAGGGATCCTACCTTAGCCTTTGGTTATGGGTCAGGTGTCTCACTCCTTGTAACCTGCTGGTCTTGCAACCCCCATGGCAATACCTACCACTTGCCACACAGACTGTTATAATTTCAGACCAACGAACTATCTCCTCTCTGAGCTCCGGCAGTCATCATTTGAATCTAAGAGAACCTACTGGTCTCTACTCTTCCTGAGATCTCAAAATTCCCAGATTTATATACTATGAGAAAAATATGCATATAAAATTATTCCTTTAAGGCATAGTAAATCCTTTCATATGTGGTATTTGCCCCTTCACATTACAAACTCCCGTCTGCCAAAGTTCTGGCAAAAGCCATTCAAGCTGCAGAGATTTTCTTCTCTTAGCTGTCGGTGCCATGTCATGGCCACACTTAACTAACAAAAAAAGAATACATATGTTTGCAGGCTGCATCTGTCTCTAGGGTATAGCTCTGTTTTTTTCTTTTTCTGCCAAAGCCATTTACATTGATTTAAATCACCAAACCATCAGTCTATACCGCCTGGGCGGCCAAGTACTAATAAAGGTGGTAAAAGGTTTAAATATAAGTAAGACACACGATCCTGATGGAACTTAGAATCTCCATAACGATAGAAAACACACTAACTATACAGTAAGTAATGAAGAAAGAGAGTGTATACACAACACAAATTGCTTGAGCATTTATGGGTCAGGCCTTACCCAAGACACGTTTGATTTAATCCTTACAACCATTCCATGAGGTAAAGTGTTACTAGACTAGAATGATAGGTGAGGAAATCAAGAATCAGAGGGGAGAGGTAAGCTTCCCATCACGCAGCTAGAACTCAGGCCAAGGCCATGATTTGATCACAATGATGATTTTCCTTCTGCAGCTATAGGAGTTTGGAAGAGGATGCAACTGCTGTGTCTTGGAGTGCTTAGGCAAGACTTCACAGAGGAGCTGAAATATCATCCAGGCCTTAAAAAATATCCAGGATTGAGAGAAGTGGAAAGGAAACGCAAGACATTTGGGGCAGCAAATATCTTTAATTACATCCTATTGTAAAACAAAGGACGGCGATGAAGCTAAGGATTCCTTGGTCATCCAGAGAGCCCTACGAATTACCTCTTCCAAAGTAAAATTCCTTCAAACTGTAGCTCAACTAACTTGCTTGAGTATTTTTCAATCCACTGTAACACCACAGTCACCTGGCAGCTCTGGGGACCGTAAACTGAAAGAAAATTTGGAACCTTAGTCTGCTCTGATAACTCCACTTGTTCTCTGAGTCTGTCAATTTGATATCCTCCACTAACACTGAACAGGATTTAAAATAAATGTGTCAAACAGCCATTGCCTGCAGTTTATGCAATATAAAAATGAAATCCTCTTGAAATAAAACTAGCTGAAGAGACCAGCCATTAAATAAATACAGGTACTTTTTTTCCTGGCCAACAAGCATGGCATTGAGCTGTGAGAGGTCTTTGCTAATGTGAGTCAAATGTTGACTGATTGGGAAGAGCTTAATATTTAGATTATGAGGCTTTTATCCATCACTGAGGAGGCCAGAAGGAGTCACAGTGGTATTTGAGCTATGGCTTTGTTTGCTCGGTGAAATGAGCTCCATGGCAATGTCTTCCTGGGTATACCTCGGCAGTGAATCTGCATTTCCTCCTAATACAGGTTGTAGCTGCACAAACTCTACCATAACTATCTGATCTTCTTAATAGCACAATAAGTGTTGAATAAGTGACTAAGGAATTCAAAGATCAGAAATCGGCTGGGTGCGGTGGCTCACACCTGTAATCTTAGCACTTTGGGAGGCCCCGGCGGGTGGATCATGAGGTGAGGAGTTTGGGACCAGCCCTGGTCAATACGATGAAACCCTGTCTCTACTAAAAATACAAAAATTAGCTGGTGTGGTGGTATGCATCTGTAGTTCCAGCTACTCAGGAGGCTGAGGCAGAAGAATCGCTTGAACCTGGGAGGCGGAGGTTGCAGTGAGCTGTCACGTAACTGCACTCCAGCCTGAGCAACAGAGCAAGATTCCGTCTCAAAA
>NW_016107479.1:7274-85632 GCF_001604975.1 Cebus imitator | reverse complement strand
TTTTTTAAAAAAAAAAAAAAAAAAAAAAAAAAAAAAAAAAAAAAAAAAAAAAAAAAAAAAAAAAAAAAAAATTCTCCGCTGGCCTAGGTGTTTGTCTCATAAGGGATTGAGACTTGCAATCTATAAGTGGCTCTCTGAAGTGTGTCTTTCTTTAAAAACATGTGCCCCAATTCTGTCTTCTCTTCAGTAAGTAATTTCAATTAGTTTTTAGACCAACAAATGATAAGTATCATTTATTCTCTTTTCAGGGCAATAACAAATCAAAAGCCTGGACCGTAAGTATTTCATCTGACTTCAGTCCCAGTACAGGTCACTGTGGAGCTCTGCTTCCATCAATAACCTCTACCTCTGTAGCTTATGGCTCCTCGTCTTTTTCTATGTATAGAAAGAATCACCAAGAGACCAGACCACAGGATATCTGTTCTTTCAAGTGTTTATATTGACTCAAGCCATTATATGAGGGGCACAGGGCTATTCCCAGTCACCACAAGTGCCACCCTGCTTACACTGCCTTTAGCTCCCTTTTTAAGGCAAAATGGACGCATATCAGTACATCTGCTTTCCTAACCATTCTTGCCAGCAGCTCCATGTGATACAGGATTAACTTAAATGAGATAACCTATATTGAATAGTTAGTACTATGCCTAGGGAATAGATCTTAGTCAAGAGACTTCCCAGAACTTCTTGGAGAATTAAAACATTTGACTCTAACAGTGAATGCAGAGTTGCATTTGCATCCACCTGTAGCCTACCCTTGTCCATCTGATAATCTATTAACTAAGGGCTAGAAAATCTTGCAAAATTCTCAGTTTCTCTAAAAAGGCATTTCTGGAGGCGCAGACATGACTATCAGAATTAAACCACCAGAACCTCCTTGAAAGGCAGAAGTACATCAAACTCACTTTGCAAGATACCTGTGGCTTAAAGGACATGTAAAATCCATGCACTACTCTCTATTTAACTCCGCAAGTTATTCACACCTATTTGTTGGCAGTTCACTGGAATTGATTTATTCCTGAAATTGAAGGAATAACAAGGCTAACTGTGGCCCAGCATGCTTCCTTTTCATGATCCCTGCCTAGCACAGGGCAGTAAGGCATTCATTTAAAATAAGGCTCTGAAAAACATAGGGTGATAAAGCAAAGAAGATGCAAGCCAATTCGCCTTTCTGCTCAAATATCTGTTATTTACATTTTACCTCCCTTTTCCCTCCTATTCTTGAATTTTATGGTGGGGTGTGTGTGTGTGTCTGTGAGAGAGAGAGAGAGAGAGAGAGAGAGACAGAGAGAGAGAGGGGGAGGGGAGGGGGAGAGCGAGAGAGGTGAATGGAGGGAGATGTTTGGGTAATTGAGTTAAAAAATGTGTCCATCTTTCTGTCTGAAGCAGTTATCCAGTGTGGCTGCAGATGAATGCGGTAGAGATAGAATAAAGTTGTCTTTAGGAAGTAGCACAGACGGGGACAGAAGGTGGTGGGGATGGGAGAGGTGACTTGCATGGGTGCTGTTTACCTTTTCCTGTAAAGTGGCAGTTACCATATCTGGTTTTGCCCCAGTACTATCCTTGTTCTGTGGCCTTCGCTAAGTCAGATGACCTTTGAACTTATCTTCTCATCTGTAAAATAGGGTTAATGCCTTGTCAGCTTATGGTAAGAATTAAGTGACAGACCATATGTGAAAACCTTTTTTAAATTAATGCTTTATTGCCCTGTGCTAGGCAGGGCCCATGAAAAGGAAGCATGATGGACCCCAATGAGCCCTGTTATTCTTTCAACTGGCAGATTCTTGCTGCATATCAAGTACTCAATAAATATTAGTTTCTTCCTCCCGGAAGCCCATAAGCAAAGTTTGTGAGAATGGTCCATTATATTGAAGGAGACCTAAAGGCATATATCAAATTCTAGCTCTTCCGCTAGAATGTCAGCATGTTGTTAAAAGTGCTGTATGTGTGCAAAGAGAATGAATGGAAACGGTTCATGCAAATTCTATTGAGATTAAAAAAAAAATCAAAACTTCAGGCAAGATATACAAAGAAGATGATTTCCTTTAGATCTGAAGCCTGATTTTCTTTCAGCCCTCTCTGATTTCTTTGAAGCTCTGGGTACCCAGGCATATGCATGTATTTTGGCTGCTTGGAAGCATAATTGGTTTCTCTGGTGACTTGGCACTCTTCTTTATCCAGATTTCTCCTTTCTTCTCTTCTAACAGAAGAAATGCCATTCTTTCTTCAAGTGATAGGTGCTTGATACATATCCCCACCTGTGACCTGTGGTTAATTGGCTGGCTTTTCCTCCTTTTTCTACCCATGGGTAGATTATGTTCTTTTTATGATACATGACTTTGAGCTTGCATAACTTTTGATGCAATTCCTTTATGGCTTTACTGGGTAATGGGCGAAAGGACTGGAAATAATGTTTGAGGGATGAAGGACTGGGAACATTTCTCTCTAATTCCATGAAAGACTTGATTTAGAATATTTCCCTCCGGTCCTATCTGGAGAGTGCTGCTGTAATTATAGATTGCTTTGATAAAGCCTTTCTTTAAAATGGACTGAAATGAATTCAGATTTCATTTTTTTAAAAAGTGAAATAAGTACAGAACATTTATATATTTTGCTCATTTACTAGCTAAAAGGATTCAGCAAGATTTCAAAGAAATAATTTAGAGATAGTTAAAAACCTAGGCTACATAATAGGTATGTACTTGGTGCTATATTTTACTTCATAAACTATTGATGCTTAGCCTTATCACAAGTCCAACCGGAAATCCACTGAACCTCTACATTCTTATAATTTGCATCTTTGTTGCTATATTCTTATCAGTGCTAAAAAGAAAATACATAAATTTATCCAATGACTATGTGTCAGGCTCTGTTCTAAAAGCCTTATATATATTATTCAATGCTCCCATCAACACTTTAATGAAGGTATTGTTATCATTCCCATTTTATAAATAAGACTACTGAGGTATTAGATAATAAGACACACAAATATTAATTTTACAGCCAGGATTCAAATCAAGCTACGTCCAGGATATCTGCTGCAATGATGAGTTCCCCACTGTGCATAGATATGTTTTAGACAAGAGTATCATTGTTCAGTTATTTTTGTTACAAAGATGCAAATACAAGTAAGAATGTATAGATTGGGTTTACATGTCTCTATTGTATTTTTTTTTTGTAGTCTGATTGCAAAAATGGCCTACACTTTCTGCACTTTCTCTTATTAAAGACTGTGCAGCTACTCCCATGAGGAGTCTTTTCCCTCATCCCCCCTGGAAACGAGACTGGGCTTATGACTTGCTTTGATCAATACAATGTGGAAGAAATAATAGTGGGTCAGTTCTCAGTCTGTACTTCAGGAGGCGTTGAGCCTTCCCTTCTAGTTTCCCTCTCATCTCTGCCACACCATGAGATCCAGTCTGAGACAGTCCAATGAAAGACTAAAAAGTCCTGTTGAATAAAGTCACCCTGTTGACAGACTTCCTAGAACTCCTAGGCTCTGGCTGGCCTGCCACTGACTGCAGACATGAACAAGCCCAGCAGAGATCAGCTGAGCCCAGCCCAGCTCAGCAGCACAGCCTTTCTAGCTTCTGAAAAGCACCAGAAATAATGAAGGGTTATTGTTTTCAGCCAGTGCGTTCTGAGTGGTTTGTTATACAGGGAGGGCTAGCCAATACAGTGCTGAGCTGATTGGAGGTGTTTTTGTTAGTGTGTTTATGTTGTATTGGATCGAGCGTAGAAAGTTAGCACCAAGACAAAAGTATGCCAGATTGCAGGGCCATTTATTATGCCGGCGACCGCAGAGGACTCACGTCTCTCCAACCTGTGGCGTCAAAAGGAGGGTGCCAAGACTTTTTATACCCGAAAAACCACCTTGGGAGTGGGGGTGAGTAGCGGGGATGGGGATGAAAAGGTTTTGGACATTCCAAGGGCTAGGGGATTCTGTGATTCACCTCCTGGGCGGAGACGAGGGCGGTGGTCTCCGGACATTCCAAGGTCCAGGGGACTTAGGTCATTCTGTTTGTTACTTCAGTGGTTTACAGAAGTCAAGATAAGCATTTGTTTACACACAGATCTTAGTTATCCTGGGCTGCTTATTTTAGTTATTACTAAATAACTAAAGGAAAGGCTAGCAATTCTGGCACAATATCACATTTATGCCTTTGATTGCAGAGTTCTAGTAAGCTCAAAACTCTCTTAATTCACCTCCTCACTGAAAAACAAAACACTATCTAAGACAAACACCAGAATTCAAAAGCTGAAACAAAATAAGGAAAAAAAAAGTTCCAAAGAGATTAGTAACTTTCATTCTTAGCTCCCTATTTCCTGTCTATGGCCCTTCTTGCTGTTACTCAGTTTCTATCAGTTGGAATTTATTAAAGGCTATTTTAAAGCCACAGGTTAGAAACAGCCTAGATTTCTAGGTGTAGAAAAACCATACTAAATGGATTCACCAGAAGTAAGATTTTAGCACATTTTAAAATGCTGAGCATGTGTACACAACCTCAGTTCCATTTTTTTGGTGACTGTCCAGACACATGACACTTGTTTTTTATTTTTCTATTGAGACCTTATGAATGGATGTGAAATATGATTGCCAACTAGGCTTAGCAGACCTTATAAAAGAAAAGCATTGTGGGACATATCCATCAACTTAACACTCCCATCCTCCTTAAATCATAGAAATTCTAGAACTAGTATTTATTAGCTTGTTCTTTCTGTACATCAATTACCTTAGGCCCTATATGCGGCAGCTCCATCAAAAGCATTAAATAGTTCCCAGTGGCAAATTCCTGGTTATCTTTAGCTCATGCTGTTAAGTAAGTTTCCACAGTCTTTATAGCTCCAGCTTTTATTGTATTTTTAAAAGACTTGGTTTCAGCTGTTAAAGCTCAAGACGTTGACTTAAAGGGAAATACTTGGCAGTGTGTGAGTGTAGAATTTGACTTTTCAGCTTTACGAAGGCCAGTGGGTTCAGGGCATCCCTGCTATATTGGAGAGCTTTTCAAAAGCTGTTTGTTTGGGTTTCCAGTGTTAACATATTACATCTACGTTTCTAACAAATTGACTAGTCCTTCTACGTTGCAGGGTCCTTAACCAGTTATCTGGCCTGCCTCAGCTTTCTTTATGGAGAGGACTTTATGCTTTACAAGCAAACTTTCTGGATCTGTTGTGCTTGCTATTTTCTGGATGGTGTGAGTAGGGGTGCAAGCTCAGCCCCAGCTCCCCAAACGCCTAACAGCAACTTCACAATGCCCCTGTTTTTCCTTTCGTCTCTGAGCTCTTAGTATGACCAGACATGCTCATACTTAACCTGGTTGTGGTTGCAAGATGCTGTTTCTTCCTCTATTTTTCTCAACAATATGAAATTTGCCATTTTGAGAGGAAATTACTCTTCTAAAAAGACGGAGGGGCATTAAACTCAGCCACCATTGTGAGGGTAGGTAATGTCTTCAAGGTCCTGCTGGGAGTTTTACAATTGTTGAACTGTCTATCCTGATTTCTCAGTCAACGCAGCAAAGGAAAACAATTCACCAAGAATATAATAACTTGCTGTTACAAAATTATGTAACCTTTTTCTTAGAATTCCATTTTTTTAGGTAAGGGATTTGTGAACTGCTCTAAAGAGAAAAAAAGTCAATCAGTAAACAAATGATTCCCTTAATGGCATCTTGAAAGTTCTATTAGTATTGCAATT
This sequence comes from Cebus imitator, assembly GCF_001604975.1. Lineage (NCBI taxonomy): Eukaryota > Metazoa > Chordata > Mammalia > Primates > Cebidae > Cebus > Cebus imitator. The sequence goes on along the minus strand of NW_016107479.1, from coordinate 79,937 downwards.
TGCCATTTCCTTCATTTAGTTATTTTGGGAAAATCTCTGTCTTGCATTGCTACAGCTTTTCTTCCAGGTGATTCATTTGTTTTATTTCCTAAATAATTCATATACCTACTTAAAGTCTACTATTCCAAGGCGGCTAAACTTTTTTCTCCTTTTTGTGCATATTTTATTTTCTTAAAGCAATGGTCTACAAAACTTGAATACCCTTAAGCACACTCCCCAAATATATTGATATTTATCTAAAATATATATTTCTGTAAAATATACTGTACATCTAATAGGTAAAAATGAATATATCATGAACATTATAAAACATAATACTGCTCATCAATATCTTACACATCCTATCCAAAATATATTCAAGAAGAATTTATTAGAAACATAAGTACTTTGTATCTTTATCAGTCAATTGACATTATAGATCAAATGCCTTTTTTTTTTTTTTTTTTGAGACAGAGTCTCGTTCTGTCACCCAGGCTGGAGTGCAGTGGTGTGATCTCAGCTCACTGCAACCTCCACATCCTGGGTTCAAGCGATTCTCCTGTCTCAGCCTCCCAAGTAGCTGGGATTATAGGTGTGCATCACCATGCCCCACTAATATCTTGCATTTTCAGTAGAGGCAATGTCTCACCCTGTTGGCCAAGCTGGTTTTGAACTCCTGAGTTTAAGTGATCTGCCCACCTTGACCTCCTAAAGTGCTAGGATTACAGACGTGAACCACCGCACCTGGCCCAAACGCTTTTGTTTTTATATATGTGTGTAAGAAGGAAAAAGGGGGTGCATCGGAAACAATTGTACATATATAAATACATTTAACTCAATTTTTAAAAGCCACATTAGATATATTTGAGACATTTAAATAAATTTTCCAAGCTGTGATCATCTTCACAACCTATATATATATACATTTTGGTCTACTGATTTCCAACTTTAGTCTGTATAAAGCACTTGGTGGGAAAAAATTACATGTATTATGTGTGCACACACACACATATAAAACACACATACATACACACATACATATAATTTTGTGTATATATGGAAGACATATATGTGTATGTATATGCAGAAAATTTGATTTAACACCCAGGATCACTAGGTGAATATATTAAAGATGAATTAGAGATTCATCTTTGATAAAGATGTATGCATTCTTCTGATTCCAAAGGAAACATAATGTGTGCATTAAATTTCTTTTTTCTTAATTCTTTAAGAAATATTTATTTACATTTTTAAAAGGGATTATTTTCTTATATTTTTCACCTGCATTTTTGGTTCATCTATGATCTTCAAAACACTGACTGCACTTGTATTTGGAGAGTGATTGTGGTCTACAAATTTTGTAAATATGTGTTGCTCATTAGAAAGTCTGGTTATTGTTCAGACATTGCCATTAAGCAATTTTCTGCTTTTGCAGCACCAATAATAATTAGCCTTTAAACTTTATCTTTCACCATTAAGTAACCTTGTTACTTAACTTGTCATGGCCTTTTTCCGAGAGAAAAATTTTACAGATCTCTTCTGTTGTGTTATTAGAAACACAGTAAAAAACAAAATGATATTCAGCTTCCCCAAGACCAAATGTATATTAATCAGGGTTCTCCAGAGAGACTGAACCAATAGGATATGTATATAGACATGTGAGGGGTTATTCAGGGAACTGTCTTACAAAACTATAGTGGATAAGTCCCTTGACAGGCTGTCTACAAGCTAAAGACCCTGGGATGCCAGTGGCATGGCTCAGTCAATGTCCAAAGACCTCAGAATCAGGAAAGCAAATGCTGTAACTCTCAGTGTGAAGGGGAAAGCCTCAGGACCCGGGAGGCTGCTGGTGTCAATCCGGGAATTCAAAGGTTGGTAAGCCTGGAGTTCTGATGTCCAAAGCAGCTGAAGAAAAGACTGTCTCAGCTCTCAGAAAGAGCAATTCACCCTCTTGTATTTGTTTTCTTTGGGCCCCCAACCAAAAGGATGGTGCCTGCTAACATGGAAGACAGATCTTTTCCACCTAGTCCACTGAGCTCACACACTGCTCTCCTATGCAAACACTTACTGCTTTTCCAAGTTTCTAGCTTTTCCTTAATCTGGTCAAATTGACACCTAAAATTAACTCCACAACTCCATCTTTTGTCAACTTGGCACCCATATGCATCTTCTTAAACCATACTCAATTCCAAACAAATAACTAGATAATAGTTCCGCTTAACAGGTTGTATTTAATATGATACTACTATGCCACGTATAACCCAAACCACACTAATCCCTTTCCCAGAATTCAGCTTTCAGGATTTAAACATTTGGGACTGTCTTTCAGGATTATGACTGGCATGGCTTCCTGTCATTGGCTGTCCTCAATTGCTTTCCCTTCTCAGCTTCAAGGCTGAATCCTTAAACTAAGGTCTAGAGGGATTACAGGAACTACAGCTAACCCTGACATCACCCCTTGCTATGGTAGTGTGTTAAGCTGGGTTTTGTTTTCCCCCCATTGCTATAAAGAAATACCTGAGGCTGGGTAATTTATAAGAAAAGAGGTTTAGTTGGTGCATGGTTATGCAAGCTTTGCAGGAAGCATGGTGCTGGCATCTGCTTCTGGTGAAAGCCTCAGAAAACACTGATTCATGGTAGAAGGCAGAGTGGGAGCAGGCATCTTACAAGGCGAGAGTGGGAACAACAGGTGGAGGTCCCACACACTTTTAAACAACCAGATCTCGAGAGAACTCACTATTGCGAGGACAGCACCAAGCCATGAAGGATCCACCTTCATGACCCACCTCCTACCAGGCTTCACCTCCAACACTGGGAATTACATTCCGACATGAGATTTAGGTGGGACAAATATCCAAACCATATCAGGTAGGCACGGTAGGGATGGATTTGCAAGTTCCAGACACATGCTCCCAGGCTCTCCTGTTAGCTTAGTACATGTCTACAACACTAGCTCAGGGGCTGGCAAACTATGGCCCATGGTCAAATCTGTCCTGCCACCTGTTTTTGTAAATAAAGTTTTATTGAAACTCAACCATGTTTATTTGCTTACTTATTGTCTGTGGCTGCCTTTGCTCTACCATAGCAGAGTTGAGCAGTTGTGACAGAGACTTTATGGCTTACAAAGGCTAAATATTTACTAACTAGCCCTTTGCAGAAAAAAAGTTGCAAACACCTGCTCTCCTTTATTCTCTTTTGGGCAGATTTTTGTTCTGAACACAAGCCTATGTTGCCGATAATTCCCTTTACCCCATCTGTCCCTATCTGGTGTCATTAAATTTCATTTCAAGGTTCCTTTTGTAAATGTGGGCAAACATATTTCAGGGCTTAATATGTGATATTTATTTTCTGATGACTACTCCAGATATATGTCCTTTCCTGTATGTCAGTACACTCCCCTCTGTGCTTCCATCATCCCATTGTAATATTTTAGACAGCTGTCAAATGAACCAGAATATTATGTCAAACTTGGACATTACTTTAATTTTTGGCTAGCACTGACAACAAAAGGGAAAAATGCAAATGACTGAAGAATTTATTTTTGGTTTCTGCCACTAGACTAATTTGCCTACTTCTATCCCTTCCTTCTTCAGTCCTCTATTGTTATTATGCTGTTTTTCCCCCTCTGTACTGTATTTATAATTAGATTAGAGGCACCTGCATTATAGTAGCATGTACCAGGGCTTCAAGGCAGTATGCCTGGGTTCAAGTCCCAGCTCAGCCTCTTGCTCTGATTTTGTCTAATATTTTTATAATCTACCCCACCCAATTTCTTCGTGTTTAAAAATATATAAACATAAATCATAAACCTTGAGAAGAAAAACAATTCACAAAAGAAAAGTAAAATTATTCATACGCCCATTATTTAGATATAATTACTATGAAAATTTGGTATATACCCTTCCTGATTATTTTTTAGGCATAAAAACTGCACAGTTAAGTATAAACACATATTTATAAAGTAAGATCATATTTACATACTATTTTGTAACTTGTATTTTTACTTTAACCTGTATTATGGTTATGTGAAAGGTGTGTGTGTTTTTATTTTAACTGACTACACTACATTTTATTGTATAGATCTTTTTATTGATTTCAATTTTAGACACTTAGGAACAAGTGATAGAAGAGATGTATTAGTATTTGCATGGTTGTGCTATAAATGTAATTAGGGAGGTATAGATCTATGATTCCTCTCTATAGGATAAGTTCCCTTTATAATTTCTTCTGCTTCAGCAAATGAGGATAATTGGGAAAACTTTAAGTTTTTAAAAGGAGGCAATACTTTTCTAAACAAACAAAAGCTGAAGAAATGCATCAAAAACTGAAAGGCAGTTCCAGACCTGCCTTTCAAGAAATGCTAAAGGGAGTTTTTCAAACTAAACCAAAAGGCTACTTAGTGAGTAACACAAAAACATATGAAGTATAAAATTCACAGGTAAAAGTAATTATGTTGTCAAATTTAGAATACTCTAATACAGTCATGGTGGTGGGTAAATCTCTTATAACTTTAGAATAACGGCTAAAGAACAAAAGTATTAAAGAGGACCACAGCTATAGCAACAGGTTAATAGAGACACATTATAAAAAATTATGAACTGTGTCATCCAAAACATAATATACGTTGGGGGGTAAAATACAGAGCTTTTGCATGTGATCAAAATTAAGTTGTTTTCAGCTTAAAATATACTGGTACAACTCTAACACATTTTATTTAATTTTCATAACCACAAAGCAAAACCTTTAGTGGATACACAAAAAATAAAAAGGAAGAAACTAAAGCATACCACTACAGAAAACAGTCAAATCACAAAGGAAGACAGTAAGCAAGCAAGCAAGAAACAAAGGATCTATCAAAACATCAGAAAACAGTAAGAAAAATATAGTAAATATTTATCTATCAGTAATTATTTTAAATGTAAATGGACTAATTTTGCCAATCAAAATACATAAAGTCGTTACATGGATAAAATGAACAAATAAACAAGACTCAACTCTATACAGCCTACAAGAGACACATTTCACCTTCAAAACATACATAGAATGAAAGTAAAGGAATAATAAAAGATATTCCATGCCGATGGAAGCCAAAAAGCTACGATCATGAGTAGCTATACTTAAACAAAACCGAACTGAAGTAAAATACTGTCACAAGAGACAAAGTTATCATATAATGATTAAGGGCTAATTTATCAAGAGGATATAAAATTATAAAAATATATATCATCAACATTGAAGCACCTAATGTGAGCAGATCTGAAGGAAGAAAAAAACAATAATGTAATTACAGTAGGGAACATCAGTATCCTACTTTCAGCAATAAATCCAGCGAGAAAATTCAGTAAGAAAACACTGAAGTTGAACTACACTTTAGACCAAATGACCTAACGGATATATATAATACATTCCATCAAACAACAGCAGGACCTACTTTCTCCTCAAGTGTGCATGGAACATTCTCCAGGAGAGAGCATATGTTAGGCCATAAGTAAGTCTTAACAAAAAGATTAAAAATCATACCAAGTATCTGCTCTGACCACAATGGTGTGAAACTAGAAGTCAATAACTGAAGAAATTTCAGAAAATTCACAAATAATGTAAATTAAACAAAATGCTCCAGAACAGCCAATGGGTCAAAGTAGAAATTTAAAGGGAAAACTTAAAATATCTTTATGGAGCAAAGATCTAAGCATAAGACCAGAAACTATAAAAATTCTAGGAAAAGTTCTCTGGACAAATTTTTGGACTAGGAAAAGAATTTATGAGTGACTCTTCAAAGGCCAATGGAACAAAACCAAAATAGGCAAAAGGAACTTAATGTAACTAAAAAGTAAAACAAACAATCAACAGCGTAAACAGGCAACCTACAGCATGAGAAAAAATATTTGCAAACTATTCCTCTGACAGTGGGCTAATATCCAATATCTACAAGAAACTAAAGAACCTCAATAAGAAAAAATAAAAAACTGTTAAAAACGGGCAAGGGACATTAACATACATTTTTCAAAAGAACACCAATGGCCAACAAAGGTGAAATAATTCTCAAAATTCCTAATATCAAAGAAATGCAAATCAAACCCACAGTGAGATACCATCTTTCACCAGTCAGAATGGCTATTACTAAAAGCTCAACAAACAGCAGATGTTGGGAAGGATGTGGAGAAGGGGGAACACTTACACACTGTGGGTAGGAACGTAAATTAGTACAACTTTTATGGAAAAAATGGGGATTTCTAAAATAACTAAACATAGAACTACCGTTTGACCCAGCAATTCCATTATCGATTATGTATACAAAGGGAAAGAAAGAACTATATCAAAAAGATACCTTTGCACTCATATGGTTATCACAGCACTATTCACAGTACCAAAGAGTCTCCCTAAGTGTCCATTAACTCAGGATTGGATAAAGAAAATGTGGTATATACATATATGCACTATGGAATGCTACTCAGCCCTAATAAAGAATAAAATCATGTCTTTTGCAGCAACATGAATAGAACTGGAAACCATTATCCTAAGTAAAATAACTCAGAAACAGAAAGTCAATACTATATGTTCTCAGTTTTATATTATGTCCAGATGTGCCCATTGTTTAGTTCCCATTTATAAGTGAGAACATGTAGAATTTGGAATAATAGAAATTATTGAATGGAATAATGGAAATTATTGAATGGAATAATAGATGAGGGAAACTACAAAAGGTGGGGTGGGGTTGAAAAGTTATCTATTGGGCACAATGTTTACTACTTGGGTAATGGGTATACTAAAAGCCCAGACATCCCCTCTATACAGTATATGCATGTATGAAATTTGTACTTATGCTCCCTAAATATATAAAAAAATAAACTTCTATTGGACAGTGCTGGACTATGACATTCAAAAAGAGTTTTAAACCAATAAATATAATTCTAAGAGACATTTAAATAATTCCATGATGTGTTACAGAGAGTGAAGAATTTCTAAGAAGTGGCGCTATTTAACAACTGTAGCTGCTGGGTGCGGTGGCTCAAGCCTGTAATCCCAGCACTTTGTGAGGCCGAGGCGGGTGGATCACGAAGTCAAGAGATCGAGACCATCCTGGTCAACATGGTGAAACCCCGCCTCTACTAAAAATACAAAACATTAGCTGGGCATGGTGGCACGTGCCTGTAATCCCAGCTACTCAGGAGGCTGAGGCAGGAGAATTGCCTGAACCCAGGAGGCGGAGGTTGTGGTGAGCCGAGATCGCGCCATTGCACTCCAGCCTGCGTAACAAGAGTGAAACTCCATTAAAAAAAAAAAAAAAAAATTGTAAAACATGCCTAGGAAAAAAAAAAAAAAACCTTGTACTTATATTAATATCACAAAGTTATTGCAATGGCATATTGCATTTGTGATGCTCAGTTTATGCTTGGAATAACACTTTCTACTTTAATTTGTGTGGTACCATGTCAAGTAAAGAAAGTTACAGAGGCTAGCACATAGAAATACATGTAAAATTGCTCTCCAAAATTGTATTAAGCTATTTAAAAGTTTTAAAATAAATTTCACTATGTATATTTAAGGTAACAACATGATGCTATGGGACACATATAGATAGTAAAAAGATTATTATGATGAAACAAATTAATCCATCATCTCACATACTTAACAATGTTTTTGTGGCAAGAGCGGCTAAAATCTACTCATTAGCATGACTCCCATGTACAGTACAATTTTAATACCTACTGTCTTCATGTTGTGTATTGGATCTCTAGATTTGTTCACACTCTGTATTTGCTGCTTTGTATCCTCTGACCTAATCCCCCTATTTCCTACCTCACTTACCCCACAGTGTTTTAGTCTCTTTCTCTGTACTATAAAAACATTTTAGATAAAATCTTTAGATAAACAAAAATGAAACAGAATATGTCAAAACTATAACATGCAGTATAAGCAGTTATAAGGGAGAAATTTATAGAGAATGACTACATTTTAAAAAGAGCATTATCTCAAATAGAGAGATATTATACCCAAAAAAACTAAAAAAAGACAAGCTAAGCCCAAATTTAGAAGAAAGGAAATTACAAAGATCAGACCACAAATAAGTTGGAGAGAATAGAAAAACAATATAAAAGATAAAAAGTTGTGTTTTTTGAAAAAATAACAAAATCAACAAAGCTTTAGCTAAACTAAGAAGAAAGAGATTAAAAGAACTCAGAAAGAGGGGATATTACAATTGATATTACAGAAAGGCAAGGAATTGAAATAAACTACTGTGAACAATTGCCAGCCAACAAACTGGAAGACCTAGATTGCAACAAAAACAAAAACAGACAGTTGGGAACTAATGAAACTAAAGAGCTTCTGCAGAGCAAAATAAAACTATCAACAGATTCAACAGACAACCTACAGAATAGGAGAAAATACTTGCAAACTGTGCATTTAACAAAGGTCTAATATCTAGAATCTATAAGAAACTTAAATCAGGAAGCAAAAATCATATAACCCCGTTAAAAATGGTCAAAGAACTTGAACAGGGACTTCTTAAAAGAAACATACTTGTGGCCCACAAGCATCTGATAAAACTTTCATCATCACTTATTAGAGACATGCAAATCAAAACCACTGTGAGATACCATCTCTTATCAGTCAGATTGGCTATTATTAAAAAGTAAAAAAANAACAAGAGATGCTGGAGGTTGGGGAGATAAGGGAACACATACACTGCTGGTGGGAACATAAATTAGTTCAGCCACTGTGGGAAGCAGTTTGGAGATTTCCCAAAGAACTAAAAATAGAATGACCATCTGACCCAGCAATCCCATTACTGGTATATGCCCAAAATAAAATAAATTATTCCACCAAAAAGACGCATGCACTCTATGTTCATCACAGCGCTATTCACAATAGCAAAGAAGTGGGATCTACATGTAGAAGGCTAAAATGGGACCCTTATTTCACAACATATGCAAAAAATAAGCTCAAAATAGATTAAAGACTTAAATGTAGGAATTGAAATTGTAAACTACTATCATTGACATTTATCTGGGCAATGATTTTTCAGATATGAGCCCAAAAGCAACACAACAAAGCAAAAATAGGCAAATAGAATAACATCAAACTAACAAACTTCTGCAGAGCAAAGGACGCAATCAATAAAAGTAAAGAGACAATCCATGGAATGGGGGAAAATATTTGCAAGTCATATATCTGGTAAGGTATTAAGCTCCAAAACATATAAGGAACTCAAACAACTTGTTATCAAAAAAAAATACCGATTATAAAATAGGCACAGAGCCTGAATAGATAATTCTCAAAAGAATATGAACAAATGGCCAATGAGTATATAAAACAATGCTCATTATCAGCAGGATGTAATGGCTCACGCCTGTAACCCCAACACTTTGGGAGGCCGAGGTGGGTGGAACATGAGATCAGGAGATGGAGACCATCCCAGCCAACGTGACGAAACCCCATCTCTACTAAAAATACAAAAATTAGCTGGCCATGGTGGCGCACACCTGTAGTGTGCTACTTGGAAGGCTGAGACAGGAGAAATGCTTGAACCTGGGAGGTGGAGATTGCAGTGAGCCTAGATGGTGCCACTGCACTCCAGCCTGGCGACAGAGCAAGACTCCGTCTCAAAACAAACAAACGAACAAAAAAAACTATGCTCATGATCACTAATCATTAGGGAAATGCAAATTACAACCACAAAGAAATATCACCTCATACCTGTTAGAATGACTATTACCAAGAAGACAAAAAATATAACAAGTGTTGGTGAGGAGGTGGAGAAATGGAAAGCCCTGTGCACTGCTGGTGGGAATGGGAAAACAGCCATTATGGAAAACAGCATAGAGGTTCCACAAACAATTAAAAATAGGATTATCATATGATCCAGCAATCCTACTACTGGGTATACATTCAATGGAGATGAAATTAATATCACTGGAGCAAATTCAAACTAGCCATGATTTGCATTCCATTCTACATATATTTCACATTTTCTTTATTTATTCATCCATCAATGGACTTAGGTTAGTGTCCATTGATGGATGAATGAATAGAATTGCTTACAATTGTATTAAATTGGGTAATAGATGTCAATGTTTTTTATTTATTCATTCATCAATGGACTTAGTGTCCACTGATGGATGAATGAATAAAGAAAATGTGGAATATCTGAACAATGGACGCTATTCAGCCTTAAACAAGAAGGAAATGCTGTCATTTGCAGAAACATGGATGAACCTGGAGGACATTATGCTTAGTGAAATAAGCCAGGCACTGAAAGGCAGGTATTGCATCTTCTCACGCATATGAGGAACCTTAAAACACTGACTTGTACAAGTAGAGAGTAGAAGGGTAGTTGCCAGGGGTGAGGGTAGGGGTGGGGTGGCTGGGAATCGAAAGATGTTGGTCAAAGTATACAGTTTTACTTAGGATGAGTATGTTCTAGAGATCTATTGTACAGCATGGTAACTATAGTGAATAATAATGTATTGTATACACAAAAGTGCTAAGAAAATAGGCTTCAAATGATCTCACCACAAAAATAATATACATTTGATGTGGATACATTAATTAACTTGTTTAAATCATTTCTCATCATACACGTATATCAAGCATCATGGTGTATACCATAAATATATACAATTTTTGTCAATTATACTTTAATAATGCTGAAAAAAATTAAAAGTAGAAAGACAATGAGAAAGGCAAATACCAACGTAGAAGAGAACAAAGCAAACCTAAGAAACTTGTTTTCTTCTGTTCTTGTGTTTTCTCCTTGCCTCTTCAGGAGTCCTTGCTAGATTTGCTCATTCCTATAGAGAATGAATTGGCTCTTCATCTGTGGCCCATTTCCCTTCTCAAAACCTAATCTATTATAGGATGCTGACATTTATCCCTCAAAGTTCTTTCCTTAGAGAAATGGTCCTTGGTAGAGGCTGGAATGATTTGCAAGTAGAAAGTGGAAGGAGAAAGAGAATGTAGAAGCAGGAAGAAAAGGAATTTAGTTCATGACTTTTCCCCTTTAATTAGGCCAAAATAATATCATTATTCCAGTATTTTTCATCACACATTTAATTAATGTGAGTTCCACCTTTGTTTTTGTATCTAATCTTTAATTTATGTTAGTGTTTACTATGACATGTGTGTTTTCTATCCTGACTGGATCTTAGGAAGAACCATCTTCCTTGTAGGTATTTTAAAAATTGCTTATAACTGTATTAAATAAGGTACCAGATGTCAAATGACTTACATAGGTCCTGGTTCATAACACTCAAAGATGTTTATGGAAGCAGATTCTGAACTTTTAGTGTAAGCTACCACTACAATCTCAGCTCCTTCATTTTATGTTTAGAAAACACAATTCTGGTGGCATAAATGGCTTGTTAGCTTGTTTTCCTGCTGAACGGATTACCAGCCTGATGTCTGCACTTATATAAGGGAATGCCTTTAGGTCCTCATGTACTGTAACAACCATAACATTTGCAGAGGCTTCTGAATCAGTCTTCTATCTTTCTGGTTTACTGTCATTTAAGATTTGAATTCCTTTCCTGTATAAAATTTCATGGCTGGACTCAGCAATACTTCTCTCTGGGCCTACAATTTGTCACTCTATTGGGCTATGTTGAATTCCAGTGCTGGGAAATTGCTGTGCGTTTCAGCAAGATAATTCTTTTTGCTAAGTCTCAGCTACCTGTAGGTGTAGAGGTGTACACCCATGAATAGAAATATTTAGTTCACATCAGCATTTAGTGTAAACTTCACTACAGTTCCTACTTGAGCCGCTTCCCATGACCTATGAAATAAATAGTACAGCATCAGCCTTTTATTTTTGTCTCTGCTAATCTTTTTCATTTTAATCAGGCACTGCTGTCAAAACTGTGGGGTCACAGTGATAAGGGTTCAAGAAGAAAACAGATAGTCAAGCTCATTCTGCTTACATGATCCTTTGCTGCAGGGCATAAGCATTTGCCTGTTTTAGGATTTTTTGCATTCTTCCTAAGCAGATAATTATTTTTTTATTCTTCTGCTTCTATGCACTGATCTCATATAGTTGGACCTGCTTGTAGGTCTAATCAGGTATTTAATTTTTATTGAAGGATCTGTCTTTATAAAATTGGAGATAATATAGCTAAATATCTCTGTATCTATCAATCATCTAACCTATCTTCTATCATTATCTATATTAAAAAGCACAAGAGCATGCAAACATTTTTAATTTCAATCTGTTTTTAGTGACTGCTGGTCCTACAATTATTTATGTCTTTGATTTTTCAAGTTCCACTGAATGATTCATAAATGCCTCCAATTTATAATGGAGAATCCACTTTTGAATCATCGGCTATATATGAAACAACAGATTGATCCTTTTTATTTTATTTAGAAAACTAAACAATAATATAAACATGAAGACACTAAACATGGAGATGTGTACACTTAGTTTTTCCAGTTAACATATATTTCTCATTTTGTATGTTAAAAGACGCCATGGGTTTCACTGCTAGGTAGCAGAGTTTAAGAAAATTACATATAGAGTGAAATGTCTTATGTGGAGAATAGATGATGAGAGGCACTCCAATACATGGTATTGAAGTATCTGGAATAATACATCTTTATAAAGAAAAAAAGAAACCCTCGAAGGGTAGGGCATGACAGTCATTATTAAATATTCCAACATTCTCAGGTGGGAGTTTTTTCTTTTTTGAACCAAATGTAACATGAATACCACAAGATACAATGTCTTATGTGGTATGTTTTAGTTTAAAGGATTCAGGACTCTGACAGCACCCTAATAAATCGCATCCTCGTTCTCAACTGAGTTCTGAAGTTTTGGGGAAGAAGAACAAAAGAGTGGAAGGTAAAGATCAAAGCCTATCCTTTCTAACAATGGAGTCATACTAAAGTACACTGGCAGTAGGAAAGCTACCCTCAGACCTGGACAGATTTCCTATCCTAGGCAACTTCCTCCTCCCAGAAACAGCATTCCCAGAAGAAGGAGGGATGGGTATCCTCATGTGTCACCAGCTCTCACTTCTAAAAGAAACTGAGGGCTGAGCCAATCATGACCCTTTATGTATCTAAGCGTATTGATCAGAAAAGCCATTTACTCAGATATAAGTGAGTATATGGGGCAGTACGGGTTCAGGCATGTATTTAGGAAAACAACACAGAAATGAGAAGTGAAAAAAAAATCCTTCTCTAATGATAAGGAAATAATTTGCATTGATCAGTACTCCCCAAGGTTCCATGTACTGCTTTTCAAGTGCATTAAAGATTTTCATCCATTTAATCAATAATCATTTAGTGCACACCAGTTCTCAGGCTCTGTGCTAAAGTCTGGGGATATAAAGGAAACAAAAATGTACACAAAAATAGATATGACTTTTTACTTAAGGGAGCTTAAAGTGAGAGAATATTCCAGTTCAGAGGATGAGTTGGTGAAAATATGGTACTCTTTGCTTTGGCTGTACTGTGAAATCATCCAGGCAATTAAAAAAATTAATTACAGTTCCCACCCAATTCGGACTCTGCGTTAGATGTTCTGGTGTTCAGTCTGGGCATGAAGAGAGGAAATAAGTCCCCAGGTAATTCTAATGTGCTATCAAGGTTGAAAACTACTTGGCTAAATGAGTTCAAGGATAGGATAGTGGATGAAATAGATGTATATGCACGTTTGATCATGTTGATATTCCCAGTGCTGGCACATATTACTGTACAGGCACTCAAAAATGCATGCTGAATGCAGTTCAATGATTCTCAACCTTTTCTTATGTCTTCAACATCCTTTTTAATCTCTTTCCTCTTTGACTCCTAGACAAGAATTAATCTAACTGCAATGTTTTCTTCCTTATTCATCAATTTTTTACTTCATTGCCCTGTAGAGCTTCACTTTCTGGGAAGACTCCAAACTTTTCTGCTTTGTGGCTATGAGGACTTGATTATCTACAATGGCTCCAAATTAATTTCATGAGAAAGACTGTGAATCATGTAGATTAGCCACTATGGAATAGCATATGGCAGAAGTCTTTTTAACCTGTTTAAGCTGATGATTCTCTTATTCATTCATTTATTCAGGTGGATTAAATTTGTTTGCTGTGGTGCTGGTTACTTGTCAATTTAGAATTGTTCCTAAATTCCATCTCCTAGAAAGATGTTAAAAAAAACATAGAAAAAGATATAAAATTGTTCATGGTTAGCTTTTTGCATCTTACCTATATTGGAATTAGTATAGCAAAAATAGTAACTATTTATTGAAGACTGCTCTGTGCTGATTACTGTTCCAGGCATATGTAATACCACAGTAAATCAGATCATCATGGTTCCTGTCCTCAAAGACCTCACACTATGAAAGGTGGAAATAATATTCAACAAGTAACAGAAAAATTGAGAAGATAATTTCAAATAAGGGAATGTATTGCAAAAACAATGAAATAAGCCAATGCAGTAGGAAGCAACTGGGGATACCTCACTGATAGGTCACCTTGAATAGAGTGATCAGCAAGGGTCTCGCTAATGAGAAAACATTTGAGCTGAGACCTAAACTATGATCAGAAGAAAGTATTTGGGAACTGGTGTTCCAGATAGAACAGCAAAGTGGGAAGTTCTGGGTGCAGCCAAGAAATGTATAAAAGGCAAATGGCTTCAGCTTGGTGAATGATAGGGCCTGAGTACCAGAAAAACTTGTTTGTCTTCGGAACCATAAGGTGGACCATTGAAATGGAAGTATCTGTGGGACACTTACATTTATGACAATATGAAAGACTAAAAACCCCGAATAAAAATAGAATTTTAAATTTATAACTAAGTTCACAAGGAAAGAAAGGAAACTTCCAGAGACCAGAAGTTAACAGGAAACTGGAAATTAGAAATGTAAACTAAAAAGAAACTTCTGTCTGCCTGTGTGGGGAAAAAGGAGCTGAGTTTGGGGAGAGTGAGTAACTATGGGGTTTATGTTCTCAGGGCCTCATCTATTCCAGGAGATATGGTAGGCTTTCAGCCCACATATGGTGGGGAGCTGAAATTGATAACTCATTGGAAAGCCACAACCCATGAAAGGTTACATTCTCAGTTAACAGGTGGACTAGTGAAATATCTGCCCAATAGGAAAGAAAGACAACTAGGATCCCATCTTGTCCTGGGTAATGGAGGCTAAATAAAGGCTCTGAACTTCTGTAATACATGTCTGTCTCCAAAGAGGCCTGTGGTACAAGTTTTTATTACAGTATGATCTGGGAAAGTACAAACTGAAAATTAAAGTATTACAGATTAGTTATCTCTGATAGGAAGGAATGATAATAGGATGAGGGAGAGACACCCAGTAGGCTTCAAATGTGTCATTAATGTTTTATTTCTTAAGTAGAATGATACTTGGAAGGAGTTGGTCATATTATTCTTTAGATGTCTTTCTGAATTTGAAATATTTTAAAAATGTTAATTACTTAATATAAAAATATTGACATAAATGTAATTTCTTGGGTATTTAGTTGATACAAAACAGCTGTACATATTTTAAGGTACATGTAATAGTTTGATACATTCATATAATGTCTAAAAATCCAATCAGGATAATAGGAATATCTGTCACCTTAAATAATTATCTTTTCTTTATGCTAGGAACATTTGAATTATTCTCTTCTATCTATTTTGATATGTACAGTGATTATTGTTAACTACAGCCCCCCTACTGATCTATCAAACACTAGGTCTTATTTCTTTTGTCTGTTTATTTGTGCCCATTAAACAAACTTTATGATAAACTTTGTACAAGAAAATAATCAATTGCTTATATTTGGTCATTGTGTGAAATCTTCAACTTTCAAGACAATTCTATAGATCTACAACCAGTATAATTTGCTCCTCATTATCAATGTGTAAATATTTATGTAATGGACTATTTAGCCAAGACAATCTTTGATTCCTCACAACTTAACAGCACGTGGCTTATTTCCCATGTCCTCTACATGAATGTTAGTTGCCATCCTCCTCCTCGTCATCATCAGGCCTAAATTCTCAACTCTTATGTTAAACCATGAAGTTCCTGAGGTGAGAATCCATATACATTGACTTCTGTGCTCCCCACAGTGCCAAGCATAGAGCTTTGCATACAGTAGTCATCACCATCATTAGTAAGACTCAGTAGACCCTAAATTATATTGAGCATTAAGAATATATAGTACTAAATGCTCACAAGAGAAGCCAGAAAAGATCTAAAATCATCATCCTAATGTCAGAATTAAAAGAACGAGAGGAGCAAGATCAAACAAATTCAAAAGCTAGCAGAAGACAAGAAATAACTAAGATCAGAGAAGAAATGAAGCAGATGGAGACAGAAAAATCCTTAAAAAAAAATCAATAAATCCAGGAGCTGGTTTTTTGAAAAAACCAACAAAATATATAGACCACTAACCAGACTAATAAAAAGGAAAAGAGAGAAGAATCGAATAGATGCCAATTAAAAAAATGATAAAGAGGATATCACCACTGATCCCAGAGAAATACAAACTACCATCAGAGATTACTACAAATACCTCTATGCAAATAAACCAGTAAATCTAGAAGAAATGGATAAATTCCTGAACACTTATACACTTCCAAGACTAAATCAGGAAAAAGTTGAATTCCTGAATAGAGTAGTAACAAGGTCTGAAATTGAGGCAGTAATTGCCTACCAAGAAAAAAAGGTCCAGGACCAGATGGGTTCACAGACAAATTCTATGAGAGATACAAAGAGGAACTGGTATCATTCCTTATGAAACTATTCCAAACAATAGAAAAAGAGGCAACCCTCCCTAACTCATTTTATGACACCAGCATCATCCTGATAGCCAAACCTGGAAGAGACTCAACTAAAAAAGAAAATTTCAGGCCAATACCCATAATGAACATTGATGCAAAAATCCTCAATAAAATACTGGCAAACCAAATCCAACAGCACATCAAAAGCTTATCCATCACTCTCAAGTTGGCTTTATCCATGGGATGCAAGGCTAGTTCAACATATGCAAATCCATAAATGTAATCTATCACATAAACAGAACCAAAGACAAAAACCATATGATTATCTCAATAGATGCAGAGAAGGCCTTTAACAAAATTCAACAGATCTTTATGCTAAAAACTCTCAATAAACTAGGTATCAAGGGAATGTATCTCAAAATAATAAGAGATATTTATGACAAACCCACAGCCAATATCATACTGAATGGGAAAAAGTAGGGAGCATTCCCTTTGAAATCTGGCACAAGACAAGGATGACCTCTTTTACCACTCCTATTCAACATAGTATTGAAAGTTCTGGTCAGAGCATCAGGCAAGAAAAAGAAATAAAGGGTATTCAATTAGGAAAAGAGGAAGTTAAATAGCCTCTATTTGCAGGTGACATGATTATGATTATATATTTAGAAGACCCTATCGTCTCAGCCCAAAAATCTCCTTAAGATGATAAGCAACTTCAGCAAAGTCTCAGGATACAAAATCAATGTGCAAAAATCACAAGCATTCCTTTACACCAATAACAGACAAACAGAGAGCCAAATCAGGAGCAAACTCCCATTCACAGTTGCTACAAAGAGAATAAAATACTTAGGAATACAACTTACAAGGGATGTGAAGGACCTCTTCAAAGAACAACAAACCATTGCTCGAGCAAATAACAGAGGACACAAACAGATGGAAAAGCATTCCATGCTCATGGTTAGGAAGAATCAGTATTGTGAAAATGGCCATACTGCCCAAAGTAATTTATAGATTCCTTGCTATCCCTATCAAACTGCCATTGACTTTCTTCACAGCATTGAATAAAAACAAAGCCTTAAACTTCATATAGAACCAATAAAGGGCCCACATAACCAACACAATCGTAAGCACACACACACACACAAAATGCTGGAGGCATCATGCTGCCTGACTTCAAACTATACTACAAGGCTACAGTAATCAAAATACCATGGTACTAGTTCGAAAACAGAGCTATAGACCAATGGAACAGAACAGAGACCTCGGAAATAATGCCAAACATCTACAGCCATCTGATCTTTGACAAACCTGAGAAAAATAAGCAATGGGGAAAGGGTTCCCTGTTTAATAAATGGTGTGGGAAAAACTGACTAGCCATGTGCAGAAAGCAGAAACTAGACCCCTTCCTGACATCTTACACTAAAATTAACTTCAGATGGATTAAAGACTTAAACATAGGACCTAACACCATAAAAACACTAGAAGAAAATCTAGGCAAAATCATTCAGGACATAGGCGTAGGAAAGGAATTCATGACTAAAACACCAAAAGTGATGGCAACAAAAGCCAAAATAGATAAATGGTATCTAATTAAACTAAAGAGCTTCTGCACAGCAAAAGAAACTGAAGGGCTATTATCCAGAATCTACAAAAAACTAAAACAAATTTACAGGAAAAAAACAACAGACAACCCCTCAAAAAGTGGTCAAAGGATATGAGCAGATACTTTTCAAAAGAAGACATTTATGGAGCCAACAAACATGAAAATAAGCTCATCATCACTGTTATTAGAGAAATGCAAATCAAAACCACATTGAGATACCACCTCATGCCAGTTAGAATGGTGATCATAGAAAAATCAGAAGACAACAGATGCTGGAGAGGATTTGGAGAAATAGGAACACTTTAACACTGTTGATCAGAGTGTAAATCAGTTCACCACTGTGGAACATAGTGTGGCGATTCCTCAATGATCTAGAAACAGAAATACCATTTGACCTAGCAATTCCATTACTGTGTACATACCCAAAGGATTACAAATCATTCTATTATAAAGACACATGGACGTGCACAAGTATGTTTATTGCAGCACTGTTTACAATAGCAAAGACTTGGAACCAACCCAAATGCTCATCAATGATAGACTGGATAAAGAAAATGTGGCAGATATACAGCATGGAATACTATGCAGCCATAAAAAAGGATGAGTTCATGTTCTTTGCAGGGACATGGATGAATCTGGAAACCATCATTCTCAGCAAACTGACAGAAGAACAGAAAACCAAACACTGATGTTCTCACTCATAAGTGGGTGTTGAACAATGAGAACACATGGACACAGGGAGGGGAGCATCACACACTGGGCCTGTCGGGGGCTAGGAGGCTACCAGAGTGATAACAGGGGATGGGAGCATTGGGGAGGGATAGCATTGGGAGAAACACCTAATGTAGATGATGGGGTGATGGATGCAGCAAACCTCCATGGCACGTGTAATACCTATGTAACAAGCCCTCAAGTTCTGCACATGTACCCCAGACCTTAAAATATCAAAAAAAAAAAGAATATAAGAATGAGAAGGGATCCAGCTTCGAAGAGCTGAAAATATAATTGTATAGGAAGAGCACACATGTGGTGGTAGAAGAATGCTATCTCGAGAGCTGATATGAAATTTTCCTTGGGAAGAAATCATCTTTTGGGGAAAAGATCTTGATATTTTGGGATTCAAGGTGAGACTGCTGGCATGAGTATCCAGAAGCCAAATGACAAAAGCAATGCTTTGGTACTCTGTATGAGAAAATAAGAGAAAGTTTGTTCTGTTTTTGAAAAAAATGGGAGAAAGATTGACAGGGGACCAAAGATACCAGACAAATGATGTAAGGCTGAGGCATGATATAATCAATAAAAAGACCCTGGAGGTGAAAGAACAGATGGAACAGGGATCATCCATACTCAACTTGAAGTTATTTGTGTGGCTGTGAAGTGGGAGCCTTCTACGTTATCCTCAACTCTTCAGCAATGGCTACTGCATTGTGAATGCTTCTTATGAGGGAGGGGGCTCTAGGAACCGAGAAGGAGCTGAGTGTTATATTTAGGTGTATCCAAAACAGGTATATTGCTCTGGAGCAATAAGATGATCTACAACCTGAAACATTTCAACAGGGGTGTAAGTCTATAGTGAGAGGTGACCATGCGAAGCATAAGCCCCTAAAGGACTTTGAAGAACTTCCTGGGAGGGCTTTGACTTTTCACTAGGTGTTTCAGCGGAGTTTTAAATGAATGCTATTTAGATCTAAAACTACCAAGAGATCCTTGCTAACATCTGGAATACATTTGCAAATGGCAGATAGCAATGTAAGGTAGAAACTATTGAAAAGCAAATGAGGAATATGAGTAATATGTAGAGTTAAATATTAATGGGAAAGTACCAGTCTGTGAGAGTCAGGGATGAACTTGTAGAAGATAGGGGACTTGAAGCTAGATCTCTAAGAAAGAATATGATGGGAGTGGAGGGGAAGGCAGTGAGTACAGTATGTGAAGCAAAAGGAGTAGATTGAACACAGGCACAAACATGGGGAGGTTGGCCACCTGACAGCCTATACATGCTCAGAGAAGGCAAATGCATTTTAACGATAGTCCATGCAAACCATAGCTCCACTTAAAGAATTGTGTACTGCAATCAATGTCTCAATATTAATGGTGTTAGGAGTTTTGGGTCTTTTGGATTAACTGTGGCTTTCTTCATTAGTGTGTACAACTGTTTCTATGATTTCTAAGGTCCCAGCATGCACACACAGGTAGTCTGATATGGGTACATGTCAATCACATATCTAGAGAAAAACAGCAAACCAGCCTATTTCCTTGATACTACCTTAGAGGACTAACGATGTCTAGGAATAGATACAAATGCTAATGGTGTTCCAATCAGCTATTCTCTAGTGGTAGTCCTTGTCAGATGAGTAGTTGACATTTGGCTTTCTGACAGTGCATAAGTTAGAAAGGGTTAACAAAGGCCTGAGATTTACAACAGCATTGCTGCTGAGGCTGCAAAGAACTGAACACTGTCCGGGTAATCTGAGAGCCAGGCTGCCATCTAGGTGAAGTCAGCAATAGATAGAGGCACTCAGAGAAGATTGAGTAACAAAGGACACACACAGCACCTCTGCGTACACATCAGTAGTCTCCTGCTACAAGAATAGTAAGCCTACTTAGCATTTATATGGAAAGTTTCCATCATTAGTTAGTTAATTCACACAACTCCCCCATGAGGAAAGTATTTTTAGCTCTTCTTTGATTCCAGATGAGGAACCAAAGGCATACTAAGGTTAAGTAACTTGATCAAAGCCAAGCATCAAGTCAATAAATAGCAGAAGTGTGGTGGGAATACAGTTTCTAAATTCCTACTTTGCTTAGTTCCTGAATGCCACCTGATCTGTGCAGAAAGATGGCCAAGTTGACCCTCAGACAGAAGAGACTTGTTCTTACAGTAATTGGGACATTTTTTTCTACTAACAAGGCTGCCTGGGGAGATCTTCTGTTACAGGAGTGGATGCTTTTTGCATACTCTGAAACAATAAACCTGAAATAATATCCACTATAACAGGGCATCTGGGGTTTGCTGGTTGGGATGCAGGGGTTGCTAGTGCGCCACCTACCCAGGGTCTGAATCCAACATGTGTTATGAATGGGGTTATCAGTGCTGCATTGCGTGAGTGGCAGCTACTGGGAGTAAGAAATGGCTGACTGAGAGTTGAGGGTGGGGAAGGGCAAAGAATAGAGTTTCTTTCTTTTTGGAAACCATCATTCTCAGAGTTTCTTTCTTATCCAGCCCCTTGTGACAGAGTCTATGTCCCTGTGACTTGAGGGATGGGCACCAGACAGCAATGGAAGAATTCTTGAGAGCTTGTGAAATGTTGGCACAAATATTATTGCCTCAAGGTCCTGCAGACCAACGTGTTTTAAAAAAGGAGAAAGTCCTTCTGTTTGCTCTGAAAAGATTGAAAGTATTTGGAATAGTTAGATACAGTGACCTTGGCAGAAACTTTTGCCTGTTTATCATGGCACCAGCAGCAGAGGCTATAACAGGCTTCTCTAAGCTACTTTGAAGACAGCAGTATCAAGGACAGGGAGTGAGAGCGATGGAGAAAAAACTGGGCAGGGGTCTTTAGTGACTCCAGATAATAGACTAGCTTGGGAGGCGCTCCTTTAAGGATTTCCAGAAATATTTGGCAGACATTTGGGGGTTGTGTAAACTGACTGCTTAAAGTCACAGCATAAATGTAACCATTGCCTAAACTTATGGGGAAAAGCTAGGGAGAGCAGGGGCCATTTGGAGTTTACCACACCATAGTTCTTCTTCTCCCTGGCTCTACGTCTTGCCTTTTTACTAACCCAACAAATTGTAAATTTTTTTCCAAGTTAAAAATAAAGAACAATTCTGTTGACTGATGATTAATGGTAATGCTTCACGATTATGTCTGAAAAGGTCAAGGAAAAATCCAATGAGACTTTCTTGGCCAGAAGGCTTATTACAATGTGGCACAGTAAGAGAAGAACATGGCTTTGGACTCAAGAGGCCTAGGTTCAGATCTCAAATTGATATTTGGTGCTATAAACGTGGACGAATCATTTAACTCAATTAGCTTCAGTCTCCTCAACTATTAAGTGGAATGACGATGTTACTCCCTTATGATACATGTTCCAAGGATCAAATGGATGGAGATCCAACACTCCTTTAAAAAGTGCAATTTATAACCTACAATCCTTTTTAAGGATTACTTGCCATTATGCAGGTTCCATGGGTCACCTCAATTTAGAACTCTGGAAGGTGGGTACAAGCCTGCTGGGTTTGTATCCCTCAGGATCCCGGCAATAAACAAAGAGTATACTCAAACAGAGATCATCTGGAGAAGGTTTAATAAAGGAGCTATTTACAAAGTTGTGGGCATAGTGCAGGGAAACCACAAGTGACAGTGTAGTACGCTGGGGCTGCTAATGCAAGGTGCAGTGGTAAGTGGGGTAGCAGGAGGGCCCTATGCCTGAAAGCAGGGGGAAAGGAAGCAGTTATCGGAACCTGGGGAAAGGTGCATGGTGAAACCACCTGCAGTTCTTTGACCCCAGGTTCGTGGGCATAGCCAGCCTTGGCAATACTAAAAAGACAAAGTCAGGGCAGTCAATACCATGGCATCAAGTTTTCCCTCTTCCAATCTTCTGCCAGCTATTCAGAAGCCAGGGGGCAAATGAGGCCACTGACATAGCCTATTTATTGGTTAACCATATATCCACGTTTACCTGGAACAGTACCAATTTATACCCTTTTTCTGGCATAAATAGCAGCAGTCACCTTCTTTTACACCTAAGCATCCCATTTTGAAGAATAAGTTAAGTGGCCATTCTATCTGTAATTGTTTGCCTTCTGGAGTTGATAAGAGGACAAGAAGGTTGGTTAATGAATCTGGAGGGGAAAATAGAAGAAATCACACACATAATTTTTACGGAAGAGAGATTAAACTACCAAGGTCAAACAGCTAATGAGGGACAGAGTTGTTCTGAATACAGGCAGTATAAAAATGGTTTCATTACAGAAGCTGAGCTCTGAACCACTGCTGCTAAAGATGCTTGGCCTGGAGAGAATGTTTACTTAGAGCAGGATAAAAAGGTTTGTTCTGCGACTCAGTGGTTCATAGCAGTCAGTATTACAGGAAGAACCTTGGTGGTATTGGTGAATCTAGCATAGCTAGGGATAATATTTTATTTTTATTATATTACATTCAGCTGACATGAGGCTAACTCCTTATGAGGAAAACATGAGCCAAGTCTTCAGTTCACATGTCAGGAGGATTTCCTGGATGGACCCATTAAAGGAGTGTATCAAATCTACTCATTTCCACAGATCTCTTAGATGTACTAATTCAACACTTGTACAAACAGAAAACCTTCAATTCACCCTATGATTTTGTTTCATTTTAGTCAATTCTCCATGGTCCTTTGGTGGAGTGAATCTTTCTAATGACTTACAGCCATAAGTGGAAACGAAGGCAATAAAGAAAGCCCAAGGAGGTTTTATGGTTTTGGCTATTTTAAAATGTAGTCCCTGGAGATGAAAAACTTGGGTTACCGTGAAAGATAATCTGCGAGCTTCCCACAAGCTTTTAGGAGGCTCTGCTTCCCCTCACCCTGCCTGCTAGAGGCTGGGCACGGGCTGTATATGTCAACCACAGTTCACACCAGGAAGCTATGGGCTACTTGAGAACTTGTTTATTTAAACAAAATAAAGTAATTATGAGCCTACATAAAATTGTTTTGGAAGCAACTCATCATTATTGCCAGACAGAATTAACTGAGCACTTAATATTATTTGCTAAATAGTCTTGCTAAAACTCATCTGGTTATGTATGAAAGAGACACAGACAAAAAAAAAAAGGTATTAAGGAAGATGTGGATGGAACTAAAGATAATATATATCTACCTATCCAGAGAGAGAGACAGAGAGGAGGAAAGAGACAGACAATCCCTGAGTCATATATGTATGTATCAATATATACGTGAATTCGTTTCAGGAATGGGTAGAAGGATCCATTTTTACAACTTAAGAAAGAAATAGAGGCTTCTTATGTGGAACCCAAGGCCACATTTCTAATTCTCTAAAGATGTTCTATGGTCTCATCAATCTCAACGGAATTGAAAACACAATCTTCCTCTTTTAATCAGAAGAACCTCAGAATTTCAGAGTTGGGGGGATTTATGTCCATGAGTCATTCAGCTAAGCTTGAGCGCTTCAGTTGTCCAGAAGTTCTGGGTTGGCTCAGGCCTTGCAATCTCCTCCAGGGTGCACTGGGCTTAGAGTGTGTTTGATCTTTGCTGAGCAAAAAGGAACAGGGGGAATGATCTGCAATTTGATGTATGAAATTCAAAGTGATCTCACAGGTGGGTCCTAGTTATTAAAGTAAGATTGAAAGCCAAGCACACAGTCCAACAGACTTTCTAATGGACTGGCATTTGAGGGAAGAGCCAAGTCTGGGACAATGAGGTCAATACAGAAAATTTGCCATTGGATTGAGTGAGTTCACACTGTGGGTCACAGGCAGCATGTAGCTGAGGCACTGTCTGTCGGCTCACTACATGCAATTCATACACCTTTATCTAAAGGTCCAAGAATGTTGTCAAAAAAATTAAATGACCTTAGTCCAACAATGTCTGAGAAGAAAAATAAAAGTGATTTCCCCCACATAGGCTAACACCTGGAGTTTGCTATGATAGTATTCTTACTCATATCTCTTTCATCAATTATTCTGACATCTCTTCTCTAGCTTCAATTTTTTTTCAGTTTTTTTTTCCTGCTCATATAAAGTTGCCCCTAATTCGTCTTGCCAATTCTGTGGCCCCTGCAAGCTAAAATGGTCTGCATTCTTTTCTTCAATGAGAAACTCTTGGAAAGAGTAATTTGTAATCTCTATTTTTTTGTCAACTGGTACAATTTGACTTTCACCACCACAAGTTTACCTAAAATTACACTCTGCTAAAGTCACCACTGGCTTCCTAGATGACAAATCCAGTGATATTTATCAGTCATGACCCTCACTTGTCAGTATATATGACCAACCAACCCCTTTATCCAGGAAACCTCTCAATATCTGCCTTTAATAATAACACTACCCACGGTTCTCTAATTCTTTTCTAACTTTAATGTTTTTTCCCCTTTTTTACCCACTAAATATTTTATTCCCTAGGCCAGGGTCCAATCCTTAGCCCACAACTTTGGTCTTCTAATTCTGGAGTAATTTCATTAAATGCCAAACATTAACAGCCCTCTGTGGACAAAACTCATTCTACATCTATAATCTTGAGTTTTCCTTTGGGTTCCAAGTAAGTATTTTATTTGCCTTTTTGACGTTTCTGTAATGATAACCTATCTGTAACTCAAACTCACTTTGTCTACAACAAAAGTCGTTCTTTTTCTTCCCAAATCTGCTTTACTTCCATATTCCTGATTTTATTAATGTTACCACCCACTTACTACACAAACAAAATTTTAGTTTTATGGATAGCACCTTCTTGCTTAATTTTATGTACAGTTAATAGTCAGGCTGTAAACATGCTACGTGTGCAGGGATTCTTAAAATATTTCCTCCACTGTGACTTTTTTCACTGTGTCCAGTTAACTTGACTTCAAACTGACCTCCTCACCAATCATTCCTATAATTCCTTACCACAATCCATGCTGGAACCAGGATCAGGGCTACCATTACCCTCAATGAGTTTGAATGATTAAGTTTTCTACAAAATGTTTTACGATGTTCCCATAAAGGGAGTCTGGATAAAGTTTAAATTGATAATTAGGCCTTCCATAATTTTGTGCCTTCCACATTCCTTGTCTTATTGATGCCCCCTTCATCTTTTCCCATGAACCAATCTTATGCCCTAAATTCCAACTGTATCTCCATTTCTGAAGAATATTATGCCCATGATGCTTCCAGCTTTTTCTAATATTCAGTTTTTAGAGTTTTAGTTAGCCTTCATGAAACTCTGCCTAATTACCTTAGATAAAATAAATACCTATCCTCTCTGCATAGCTTTAACACCTTTTTGAGAAGCCTGCATGAACTTGCCTTGCCCAGTACAGTGCTAACTCCCCATTCTAGACTTTAAACTCACAAAAGAGAGGACTGCCTTGCTCATCTTAAGGTTTCCTGCAATGCTTGTCATAGTGCCTTATATATAGACATATTCAATAAATGTTTATTCTATGGCATTAAAATCTTACCATAGGTTCTTTTAAAATACGTATTAGATTTTCTGTATTTTCATTTGAGTAATACTATCTCTAATGGAGGACATGGTCACAGTCCATCTTTTTTATTTTCTTCACGGACTTTCTTTTTCAAACTATCTTGCATAACTGAACACTTTGTTATTTTCCACTCCTTATCCCAAAATGACCTTGATTGGCTTTTGTGCCAAATCCAGAAGACTCCTCTTTCCATAACTCTAGGTCAACTGAGGTTCCCATTCTCTCTCTTTCCAACCCAAATTTACTTTTTATTACTCCATAAAGTGCATCCTTCATACCAGTATCATCTGCCCCTAAATTTTACATGTGCCATCCTTTTTTCACCTTTCTGCCTTTGCTCATCCTGTATCTTCTACCTTCAATACCCAACTCTCAAATCATGCAACATGTATCTCAAATGTCTTGTTCTCTGTGAGGCAATTCCTCATTACTATTTTGCGCATAGCTGCACTCAAAATCAGTATCTCAGGTAAACAATAAATTGTTTTCTTATTGCTATAGTTTGGTTATATTTCTCTCTCCAACAAAATTATATGCATTGTGAGGCCAGGCAGGTATACTTCCATATGCCTATCAACACTTTTGAGCACATTGCTGGACACATATTGCTTATTAATTGATTGAGAATAACCAGGGATGGGGGTTCCATTTCCTAATAACATGAGACCATATAACTCATCTGATATTTCAGGAAATCACTCACAGTAAGTGGCTTTCAGAAGGGCTGCCATGCTGTGGATGGGGATGCCCAGGCCAGGCTTCAGGAGGACACAATGTAGGAGCAGAAAAACCTCCACCAGAATCTGCCTAACTCAATGGCATGGTTTATTGTGCCAACTTCATCTGCTGATCTCATTATTGCAAATTATAATCAACTAATTCTATTAGCTTCTTAAACCTATTTCAAGAGAGTGCATTATACCTAGTGGCCATCATTGAGTAATAGAGATATGCTCTTTCTACATAAGGCTTCATTCTAGCCAGCCAAGCAGAAAGAACATTTTGCACTAATGTTCTCATAGAAGTGTACAGTTTTCACTGCTTAAAACTTTGTTTCTTTGGTCAATTATTTCGATCTGTAAAAACCCAAAACAGTTTTGATGTTTATATCATGATTTTTAAGAGGGATGGACAGAACAACACAAAAAGACAACATTTTATTTTAAGCTGTTAGGGTAGAACGAACCTTGATTCTGCAAAGCTTATTAGCTGGAGATAATATAAAAGGAAAGGTGTTGAAATGCTGTAATTGTTGCCTTTATGCTGTTATATAGAACACTGTGTCTCTGGGCTGTTTAAAAGTATTTCCCCAGTCCAGAAAGATACTGTTATTCTCCACTCCCCAGAGCTCTGAAGTATGTTAACATAAAATTTAATATGATTATGAGGACGAGATTAAGCCGTAGAAATAACATAGGCAAACGTGTTTTATTTATCTACATCTTGGCAAGTGACACTGGTGACAGAGTTACTGAACTCTCTAATCTGCAAACTAGAAGACAATGTTAAAGGATAATTTTTAAGAGAAGGTAAAATCATGATTCTTACACCGATACAAAATGAACATAGGTAAATTATTCTATTTAACTTCTTAATTAGAGAATTCATCAGATATTATCACCAGTTCAAAGGGAAATCCAAAGATCAGATCATTTATAGATCAGGAATTTTGAATGGAATGTACAAATCAGGGTAAAACTAGCTCGTCCTCAATGGGGAAGAGAAGTCAGTTCAACTTCCACTGAAAAGAATTTGTTGTCTTCAGTCAAGAATGATTTTGCATTGCTCTCAAGTATGGGCAGCCTACAGAGTTGCAACATGGCTACCCTAGCATCAGAATCACATAATCCCAAAGGGTGTAATCTAGATAATGCAATTTCCCAAGGAAGCCTGTTCTTTTCCTAAAAAAAAATGTTTAGAACAATATATGAAATGTAATGTACTCTTTCTGAATGGAGAAATGAGGATTTAAGAATCTCAGAAAGAAGAAGGTATTTAAAATGATCCTAGGTTAGATATACACCTAAATGTCCAGATCCTGGTCTAAAATTTACCTCTAAACACTGGACACCATGTCTAAAGGAAACTTCTTAGTGGATTGGGGTGACTTAAAATGCTTTCTATCTCACTACTTAATTCCTTTTCTATTTTCTTTTTTGGTTGTTGTTATCCTTATAGTCTTCCAACTTAAAAATAAAAGAGAGACTCCTCTCATAGACAGAACAATAGTTAAAATTACTAATTACCAGCAGGTTGTTGAAAAAGAAAGAAGTGGGTGGGAAGAGGTGAGAGGCTGGGCTCAGCAGCTTAGCCACTCTAACTGTGTCTAAAGGCTTGGCTCTGCTCATAGAATTAATCAAGTTTCTTCACCTTCCTAGGTCTTAATTTTAGACAAACACAGAATCCACTGACAGGATTTTCAGTATTTGTTTCAGTATGCTCTAAAGGAAGAGAAGTATTAACCTGATAAGTAGAAAATTTCTTAAAATTGTGAGCTCTTGGAGGACAGAATCTCTCTCCATGTAGTAATAAACCCACCATATACTTACTGCCTGATGTAAGGATTCACAAATGTTTCTTTGTTGGTGAGCAGGATGTTTATGTGGATAGTGCATCAATAAAAACAAGCAATGGATACACAGACTTCTCTACTTGTCAGTTCTTTATTGCTGGTAAACAGCTCACTCAGACCTGAAAACTACCTAGTCCCTTCTCTCTCCCACTCGGCCACACAAAACAAAATTAGGCTAAGTGGTGTTATCTTACCTTAGCTGCAAAGCTTACTACATCACACAACTAGAAGAAATAGCTTTAAATAGGCTGTCAGCATTGATTTCCTCAGTTCCTCACCATATTCCTTCAAAACAGTGATTGTTTTTGGCTGTCTCTCTCTTCAGGTCCCTTCATTCTTTCCAATAGTTCCTCTCTCAGAAATGGGTTATTTTCCTTCTATCATATGATTCCTTCCTATTCCCCTCAAAGGTCAGTTTCTGTACCATGTAGGCCCCCTGTGACCCACTTAATAACAAGAAACAGTAAACTATGATCTGCAGATCAAACATAGCCCATTGCCCATTTTTGTATGAACTACAAGCTCATTATTGGGGAAAAAGTCAAAAGAAGAGGAAATATCTCATGACACATAAAAATATATGAAATTCCAACTTCAGTGTTCACAAATAAAGTTTTATTAGAATACAGCTATGTTCATTTATGCATTGTTGACAGCAGACTTCACATGACAAGAACTAGGTGGAGTAGCTGCAACAGAAACCATCCTAAAAGCCCACAAAGCCTAACACACTTACCTCGTCTTTTGTAGCAATAGTTTGCTGATCCCTGGATTAGAATCTTATCTCTGTCACTTTGTCATCCCAGTGACTTTGGGCAAGTTCTTTACTGCCCTTTGCCTCAGTTTCCTCATTTGTAAATGGGAAATAATAATAATAGAACTTCCTCATTATTTTATTATTAAGATGAAAGAGTGAAAATTCAGAGTATCTGGCATGTAGTGAACACTACGTCAACATTAACTGTTATTATTATTTCTATCATTGCTGCTACTCCTGTAATTGTTCTGATCTCCATTTCTGGGGTAACTTCAATGTGCCAGGTACTGTGCTAACAGTTTTACATGGGATTTCTGTCCTCTCCACCTTGAAAAATGAGGAAGCAGAGGCCTGTAGAGATTAAGTAACTTGTCAAAGTCACTCAGTAACTCAATAGATTCAACCCAGGCCTGACCCTAACCCCAAGTTCATTTTACCATTCCAGTACCTTTACTCCAAATTTTCCTTTCTTATAATGGAATCCTTATTTCTTTCCCATCCAGGATGCCAATTTCTCTGATGGTTGAAAATATGTCTCTTCAGGATGATTTGGAGTCTGCCACTCTGACTACCTCTTGCTCCTTCACTGGCCTGAGTCAGCTCCAGGGGACTGTGCATCTCCTTGAACACAGTGTGGCAATGACTGCTCAGGCTCCCATGCTGTGCCCCCTTCAGCAGCACAGAAATTTTAGATCTTCCTGCAAGATTATTACTTGAGGGTAATGAGGTATGAGGGTTAGAGGTCATGATCCTATCTGCAGATTGCTTAAACTCAGCAGCTACAAATATATCATAATGTGAAAGTGCACACTCTGGGGCCAGAGTGCCTGTTTTTAGATCACAGTTCTACCACTTTCTTACTTTGTGATGTTGGACAAATCATCTAACTTCTACATGCCTTGATTAGTCTACCTCTAACAGTGGTGCATCCCGAGGAAATAGTGTAATTGAAGGCTCACATACTCAATGTTCATTTAAAGGTCATAAATCTAGCTAGCACCCTGTCATATCTTCTATCATCCTAGAAAAGCAAAGAAAGTACATATCTAACATTCTTAGACTACCAGGCAGGAACATGGTGGTACCAGGACAGTTGGAGAGTGACAAATATTCTTTTCCTCCCCTATGCACTCTCTTTACAAGAAAGGGCTTCAAATGCACTTGATCATACCATCCTGACCCATGAGTGCCTGGGAGTCTGTGACTCCCACAAGCAGCCAACATGCCGCCATCCCTTGGCCACGCCTCTGGCTCCAGCTAGGGATGTCTCCTTAACCCCACTGATTCTTTGCCCATGATGATGGGCATAATTGCAAAAGGCTCAGAGCAGGGCCCTCTAATGCACTTGGCTCAGACCATCAGCATCTCCTGCCCTTGTCTAAGAGTGGTGCTCTTCATCAGTACATTGAAGATAATAATGGAATATCCACTGCAATGAGAATTAATAAGTTAATATGCTTAAAGTGCTTAGAACAATGCCTAGTAAATGCCAGAACTATATATATATATATACACACACACACATACTTGTTTAATATTTTCATTAATTTTAACCCTACTGCAAGTGTCTAGAAATCTATGATTTTGCAAATAATTCATGAAGGCTGTGGCTGGTCTTAGACAGACCTCGGAGAAAATGTCAATTTGAAAAGAAATTCCATAAGATGTAATGAGCTTATATAGTCATTGTCGATGTTTGGCCAAGTCTTTATTCAGAATAACTAAAGAAATGGGAGATTCTATATGGACAAGTACCCAACACTATAGACCAGGTCATATGCGCCATGGCAGTGTGGAGCTTAAACTCAGAGTGCTGGTAAATCAGGCACGATCAATTTAGTCGCAAATCATACCTCACCAATGAGGTAATTACAAAATCTGGCATAATTTTGAGACTTTCTACCGCTATTCCTAATAAAGAGAGGCCATCTCCTGACCACTTTCTCCATTACCAGTCCTCTTAGAGCACATCTAAAAGCAAGGGGCCAGCCTTTTAAAATCATATGCAGAACGAGTGACCTGAAACTACGTACCGTAATAACAAGCAGTAATGCTAATATAACCAATATAAAGTCTTTTTTGAGTTAAAAAATAGTGGGAATGTTAACTGCCACTTATCAGTGCTTTACATACTTACAAATTGGTATCATCATTATTATTTCCATTTCACAGGTGAGAAAACTGTGGCTTGTAAAGGTTAAATGACTCTTCCAAGCCCATGTAGTTTATGAGTAGCAGGGCTGGGATTTCAATCCAGAACTACGTCTTGCTTAAGCTGAGATAGTTCTGTTTTTGACCACGAAACACAGTCTCTTAATGCACAATGCACCTGAAAAGAGCATACTGTTGTATGTACACCATGCTGCCAAGTGACTGCCATTCCATGCAATGATCTCTGTGTTGTGGTGAACTTCGATTCAGTTTTATGTGCCCCTCCACATGTGTCTGTTTCCCTTTTGGTTAAATCCCCAGATTGTCAAAATCTTCACTAATGTATCCATCGTGGTCCCTTGATTAAGTTGTTCTACTAAATTTTCATACGAGCTGTGCTTTCATAAATATTAAAGATGCCAATTAACAAGCATTTTTAAAAAGCTCCAGTAGAAACCACATTTTTGACTCTGCATTCTATAGGGTTTCTTTGCCATTGTCCTGGCAGGCAAAATTGGTTATGTTATTGAAGTTTTGGAAGGAACAGCCAGATTCATCCCCTGGACTTGAGACTCTTCACACAGACCCTTTTCTCCTCTGCAAAGCTGTGTCCTCTCTCATTCTATATTTGCAGTGTCCCTGCCACCTGGCTGCTCACAGAAAGGGAACAGATTCTAGAACATCACTTCCCAAGGTGAAGTATATCCATTTCAATCTCTAAATGAGGAAACTGCTGGTGCAGAAAATCACTAAACAAAAAGCATCTCCTTCAAATGCCCTCATGAAAGGGCTCATTTTCTGGCAGTGGAAGGAGGAAGCAAGCAACCATTACACAGGGCCCAACACAAGGAAAATCTGCTCATTCCAAAGTTCTGTGCCAATCTCCCAGATATATTAGCCATTGAGTGGTACAATATGCCAGCAAGGAGTCACTGGAAGCAGGAAAATGATCTCAGAATTTATATCATGGTTCCTAAAGTCATACCAAGAAAAGTCCTTGCTCTTAGCAACCATAACCTGAGGTTCAAAAATCAATGCATAACCAAGGCCAAAGTCACCTCAACTCTTTCACAAGGACATCCCAGTCTACCTTGCAAAATACCCCAGAGAGGATTTTTAAAAAAAATACAGAGCTCTGTTTTCCAGGAGGAAGCTGTGTTATAACGAAAAGGTTATTCTAACTTGATGTAATATTTGCTATTAATTCCTAACTTTTGGCTCTTACTATTTTCATAAACCCAACCAAATTTTGTGATTTCTGTTCCCCATTAACATAGGCAATAAAAATATATTCTTTTTGGTGTTCTTGTGAGAATCAAATAGGGTGTAGTATGTAAAGCCTTTTTGTAAAAACACTTGTAACACTATCCAGGTCTTTGCTAGCATAGTCTAGTCACTTCTGTTTTATAAGTTTTCTCCATTTTAAATTGGCCTTTCAGTTTAGAAAGGAAGTAATTACCAGGAGCTTTGGAGAGTCAAGAAGTTTGGGCACCAAATGTCATTTCTTTTCTCCCATTCTTTAGCAGTGTTTCATCATAAATGGTTGTCACTAATCCTCTCTTAAACGACAGAGATTCCCATGTATGCGCTGTGTTAGGTGACAATGAGATATTGCTAGGGCTTGTTAAAGACAAAGGGGATGCTCCTTCCACATCTGCCTTCTGTGATTAAAATTATACCTTGCCTTGACACTTCAGTATTGTCAAGTAGTTTAGCTGTTATCCATCCATTGTTTACTCCAGATATTTTTTAGGACTGCTGGCAGCATGATTACCGACTGACAGGCAAGTCTGAATATTGAGGCTGGTGAATGATTGGCATTCTTAAACATGGTAAACATGAAGATTTTTCATCCAGAAGATGCTGGTTTCACTTCTGGCACTGCTGAAGGATGGGCCATGTCAAAACCAAGTAAGAATCTACAGTTCTGTGAAAAGACAGATTGCTCAGAAAGGGAAACTCGATACTGAACCTCACTTAATCAGTCTTCTCCCTGAGTCTGCTTTCTCTTTTTTTCTCTTTCTTTGGCTTTTCATCTAGAGGTTACCTTCTTTTTGTGTTCCTCTCTTGTCTCACATTCCATAGAAGATACAACATATAGTCAACACATAATGTACTAGTTGCCTTATCAAGGATCCCCTGAGAAAGATGCAAATGTAAAACAAAAAGAAGTAGGCTTTGCTATTCTTGTATCAGATAAAACAGACTGTAAGCCAACAACAGCACAAATGAACAAAGAGGGATATTACATACTGACAAAGGGTTGAATTTAACAAGAAGACTTAACAATCATACCCAACATTGGAGCACCCAGATTCATAAAACAGTTACTTCTAAGCCTATGAAAAGACAAGACTTAGTCACACAATTATACAGGGAGATATTACCACCCCACTGACAGTGTTAGACAGATAATTGAGGCAGAAAAACTAACAATACTGGACCTAAACTTGACACCTGACCAAGTGGACCTAAAGACATCTACAGAGCACTCCATCCATCAACCACAGAATATATACATTCTTCTCATCACACATGGAACATAATCCAAGATCAATCACACGCTTGACCATAAAGCAAGTCCCAATGAATTCAAAAACAATTGAAATCATACCAACCATACTCTCAGACCACAGTGGAATAAAAATGGAAGTCAATACCAAGTTTCCCCAAAATCACACAATTACATGGATACTATACAACTTTCACTTGAATGACTTTTGGGTAAATAAGGCAGAAAAAAAATTCTTTGGAAGAAATGAAAGAGACACAACATACCAAAATCTGTGGAATACAGAAAAAACAGTGTTAAGAGGAAAGTTTGCAGTGCTAAGTGACTACCTCAAAAAGTTAGAAAGATCTAAAACAAATGGTCCAATATTACAACTAGAGGAGTTAGAAAAAAATAAGAACAAACTAACCCCAAGCTAGCAGAAGAAAATAAATAAATAAAATTAAAGCAGAACTGAATATAACTGAGACCTCAAAGTCCCTATAAAGAATCAACAAAACTAGCAGCTGGTTCTTTAAAAGAATAAATGAAAGCACTAAACTAGATAGATTAACAAAGAAAAAAACAGAGAAGATCTAAGTAAGCACAGTCAGAAATTAAGATGACATTACAATCCATCCCACAGAAAAGTAAAAATCCTTAGAGACAATTATGAACACCTTTATGCAAAAAACCTAGTAAATCTTAAGGAAATGGATGAATTCCCGGAAACACGCAACCTCCAAAGATTGAATGAGGAAGAAATTGAGATCCTCAACAAAGTGATATCAAGTTCCCGAATTGAATAAGTAATAAAAAACCTACCAACCAAAAACAGACCCAGTCCAAATAGATTCCTAAATTGCACCAGACATACAAAGAACAGCTGATGCCAATCTACTGAAATTATTCCAAAAAAGAAAGCAGTAGAGACTCCTTCCTAGCTCATTCTATAAAGTCAGCATCACCTTGATAACAAAACCTGACCAAGACACAACAATAACAAAGAAAACTATAGGCCAACATCTCTTATGAACATATAAACCCCCAAAATCCTCAACAAAATTCTAGCAAACTGAATTCAGTAGCAAATCAAAAAGTTAATTCAGTGTAATCAAGCAGGCTTAATTCATGGGATGCATAGTTGCCCCAACATACATAAATCAATAAATATGATTCACCACATAAATATAACTGTAAACAAAAACCATATGATCATCTTAATAGATGCAGAAAAAGCCTTTCATAAAATCCAACATCCCTTCACAATAAAAACCCTCAAAAAAGTAGGTATCAAAGGACTGTATTTCAAAATAATAAAAACTATCTGTGACACACCCACAGCTAATATCATACAAAATGGGCAAAAGCCAAAAGCATTCCCCTTGAGAACTGGATAAAGACAAGGATGCCCACTCACCACATCTATTTAGCCTAGTACTGGAAGTCTTAGCCAAAGCAGTAAGCCAAAATAAATAAATAAAAGGCATCTATACAAGAAAAGAAGGAGGCAAATCATCTCTCAAATAAAAGCCATCTATACAAGAAAAGAAGTAAAACTATCTCTCTTCATTGATGATAGGATCCTACACCTAGAAAACTCTAAAGGCTTCACCAAAAGACTCCTGGAACTGATACACTAACTAATTCAGTAAAGTTTCAGGATATACAATAATTGTGCAAAAAACAAAAGCATTTTTATGCACCAATAATGTTCGAGCTGGTAGCCAAATCAAGAAAACAATCCTATTTACAATAGCCACAAGAAATAAAATACTAGGAATAAATCTAACCAAGGAGGTAAAAGATTTATAGAAGGAAAACTATAAAACACTGCTGAAAAAAAAATCGTACATGACACAAACAAATGGAAAGTCATTCTATGCTCATGGATTAGAGGAATCAATATTGTTAAAATGACAATACTGCCTAAAGCAATCTACAAGTTCAATGCTATTCCTATCAAACTACCAGTGTCACTTTTCACAGAATTAGAAAAAAACTGTTCTAAATTTCATATGAAACAAAAAAGAAATAGCTCAAATAGCCAAAGCAATTCTAACCAAAAAGAAAATCAGAGGCATCACATTATCCTACTTGAAACTATTCTATAATGCTACAGTAATCAAAACAGCATGGTACTGGTATAAAAACAAACATAGACCAACAGAACAGAATAGAGAATTCAGAAATAAAGCTGTACACCTACAGCCATCTAATCTTTTACAAAGTTGGCAGTAACAAGAAATAGGAAAACGACTTCCTATTTAATAAATGATGTTGAGATAGCTGGCTAGCTACATGCAGAAGAATGAAACTGGACCCCAACTTCCAAACAAATTAACTCAAGATAGATTAAAGGTATAAATGTAATACTTCAAACTATGAAACCAGGAAGAAAATATAGGAAATTCCACTCTAGACATTGGCCTTGAGAAAGAATTTTTGACTAAGTCCTCAAAAGCAATTGCAACAAAGCCAAAAATTAACCAGTGGGACATAATTAAACTAAAGAGCTTCTGCACAGCAAAAGAAACTACCAAAAAACTAAACAGCCTACAGAATGGGGGAAAATTTTCACATTATCTGACAAAGGCCTAATATCCAGAATATATAAGGTTAAACAATTGAACAAGCAAAAACCAAATACTTCCATTAAAACATGAGCAAAGATGTTTGCTGCAGATGTTTGTCACATTCAAAATAGCCAAAATTTTGAATGCAAGCTAAGTGTCCAGCAACAGATGAATAAAGAAAGAAAATATGGTACTTGTATATAAACGAGAACTATTGAGCCATAAAATGAATGAGATCTTGTCATTTGCAACAACGAACTGGAGGTCATTAGGCTAAGGAAATAAGCCAGGCAAGAAAGACAAATATTGCATGTTCTCACTTATTTGTGGGATCTCAAAATCAAAACAATTGAACTCATAGAGATAGAGAGTAGAAAGATGGTTACCAGAGACTTGGAGGGTATTAGGGAGATGGTGGCTGTTGGGGAGTGGGGAGAAGGGATGGGTAGGGACCGTTAATGAGTACAAAAAAATAGAAGGAATAAGACCTAGTAATTTGCTAGCACAACAGGGTGAATGCAGTCAATAATAATTTAATTGTACATTAAAAAATAACTAAAATAGTATAATTGGATTATTTGTAACACAAAAGATGAATGCTTGAGGGGATGGATACCCCATTTTCTATGATGTGATTATTATGCACTGAAGGCCTGTATGAAAACATAACATTTTATAATTATACATACCTACTATGTACGCATGAAAATTTAAAAAAAAAATAAAGAAAAAGAAAGTGGGCAAGGGACATGGACAGACATTTCCCAAAAGACAAGAGACAAGCAGTCAACAAACATAGGAAAAAAATGCTCCACAACACTAGTCATCAGAGAAATGTAAATCAAAACCACAATGAGATACCATCTTATAAAAGTCAGAATGGCTTTTATTAAAAAGTCAAAAAACAATAGATATTGGCAAGGCTGTGGAGAAAAGGGAATGCTTACACATTCTTGGTGGGAATTTCAATTAGTTCAGCCACTGTGGAAAGGAGTTTGGAGATTTCTCATACAACTTAAAACAAAACTACCATTTGACCCAGCAATCTTATTGCTGGGTATATATCCAAAAGAAAATAAATTATTCTACCAAAAAGACACATGTATGCATATGTGTTCATTGCAGTGCTATTGATATGGTTTGGTTATGTCCACCCAAATCTCATCTTGAATTATAGTTCTTATAATCCCTAGGTGTTGTGGGAGGGACCTAATGGGAGGTAATTGAATCATGGCACAGTTACCTTTATGCTGTTCTCATGATAGTGAATTCTCATGCGATCTGATGGCTTTATAAGGGGCTTTCCCTCTCTTTACTCTGTATTTCTCCTTGCTGCCACCATGTGAAGAAGGATGTGGCTGCTTCCCCTTCTGCCATGATTGTAAGTTTCCTGAGGCCTCCCCAGCCATGCTGAATTGTGAGTCAACTAAATCTCTTTCCTTTATAAACTACCCAGTCTCAACTATGTCTTTATTAGCAGCACGAGAATGCACTAATATAGCTATTCACAATGGTGAGGATACAGAATCAAACAAGATGCCCATCAAAGGTGGATCAGATAAAGACAATGTGGTATGTATATGCCATGGAATACTATGCAGTCATAAAAAAGAATGAAATCATTTTATTTGCAGCCACATGGATACAGCTGGAGGCCATTGTCTTAAGCACATTAATGCAGGAAAAGAAAACCAACTGCACATGTTCTCATACATAAGTGGGAGCTAAACATTGGCTACTCACATACATAAAGATAGTGATGATAAACATTGGTGACTTCTATGGGGAGGGGAAGGAAGCAAAGAAAGTGCTAAATAATAAACTCTTGGCTACTATGCTCACTATTTGGGTGATGGAATCATTCATATCCCAAACCTCAGCATCATGCAATATGCCTAGGTAACAAATCTGCACAAGTACCCTTAAATCTAAAAAGTTGAAATTGGGCCGGGCGCGGTGGCTCAAGCCTGTAATCCCAGCACTTTGGGAGGCCGAGGCGGGTGGATCACGAGGTCAAGAGATCGAGACCATCCTGGTCAACATGGTGAAACCCCGTCTCTACTAAAAATACAAAACATTAGCTGGGCATGGTGGCGCGTGCCTGTAATCCCAGCTACTCAGGAGGTTGAGGCAGGAGAATTGCCTGAACCCAGGAGGCGGAGGTTGCGGTGAGCCGAGATCGCGCCATTGCACTCCAGCCTGGGTAACAAGAGCGAAACTCCGTCAAAAAAAAAAAAAAAAAAAAGTTGAAATTATAAAAACAAAATAAAGTGTCTCCTGAGGACTTGTGTCATGCAAGTCACTGATGTAGTTTCTATGACCTGGGAACTACATCATACAAGTATAATTGTTACCATTCTCTGATACGGAGTTGGCAATGCACAATCTTCATGCACATGCACATATACACATACCACATTGGGACACGATTAAGAAATATCAAATTAAAAGTTCATTATGTTCAGGATGTAACGAGAATCTTGTGTCTGCCAAACAAACAGGAAATAGATGATGAAATCTAATTAGCTTTCAGCTCAACAAAAGCAACGAAGCTACACAAGCAAAGGCAAGGATGAATGACTTTAAAGAGAAAAAGAAAATAGATTGAATTCAGAAAACCTCTTTGGTATTTATTTGTTTGTTTTCAAAGTTGCAGATTTTGCAAACACTAAGCACATTTTATGCCAGGAAATTTCTCTCCTACTTAAATTCATTGACATTTATATATGATAAGCTGGCTCATCAAGTTTCTGTGTTAATTATTTAATGAAAATATAGAGGTAGAAAGGGCCTTAGACATCATTGAATCTAACCCCCTTGTTTTACAGATGAATAAACTGAAGTCCAGACACACAAAGTGGCATGCAGAAGCTCACATAGTACATGACAGAAATGAGCCTAGAGAGCACGTCTATGGAGCTCAAATTTGTGATTCTTCTCACCGTACTAAGGCTGCTAGGTAAATCTTATATAAAGAAGCCAAATATTTTGGTGGGAAACAGAGTGTTACCTATTTTCCAAAGAATAAACAGAACATGAGCCTCTCAGCAGAAAATTGCTAAAACTTAGTGTTTCTAAATTCCAATGAAGCCCTGCAACATGGCAAACACCTCCTTCTGTTCCAGAATACATGTGCCATTATCAAAATGATACATGGGTGGCTATTTAATTAAAACATCACTAGAAGAAAGAAACTTAGGAAAGTATGACCACAGGTGCCCTTGTTTTGCACAGTCAATGTCCTCCATGAATCTCATGCAGAAAACAGTCTTTCAGGAAGGCCCAGTGGAGCTCAGTGGTGACCCAAGAGCGTACGTAATATTCACAGCTAGCAATTCACGGTGGAGCCTTTGAATTTTAAATTCTGTGCTGTGACAATGACATAAAGCAAGTTTGTTTGTTTTCTTCTTTCTTAAAAGCCTAATAAAGACATTGTACAGAATTCATTATCCAACCTTGGCTGGAGTCTTTCATCTGAGTTCTAATGCCCTGAGTTTAACCATCAGATGCACACCCCAGCTGATAAGTAGACCTGAATGGCAATCACAGACCTGGCAACATTGGCAAAAAGGCAACAGCTACACATGCGCGTGTGCATGCACTCACAAACAGACTGCGTGCATGTTTGTGTATGTATGCAAGCCTACTCCATTCTCTTAATAATAACAGTCTTTTACTCTTTGAAGACCACAGAAATCTGAACTACTACTGTAGCCCTGTTAACAGGCAACTCTGTGACAAGGGCCTACTCACAAGAGAGGAAAGTCAATAAAAGTAAAGTGTAAGTGTACTGCTAATGACAGGTTCTTGCAGGCACTTTCCCCCAAATTATACCATTCCTATTCAAATACCATCTCAAGAGTCTCAGACAGTGTCAAGTGCAATCATTGTTATTGCAGTTGCCAAGGTAATCAATTGAAATCATAATGAAGGGAACAGAAGGAAATCAATAGAGTCTGAAATTACAAATAAAGAGAAGCTATCGTTTAAGAGCATTTGGCTGAAATCTTCCATATTAATGGAGTCAGAAATGGCTGTGTCATTCAGAAGCAGTGTGGTGCATAATTCAGCTGAGTGCATTAGAATACCTAAAAACGATCGCAACAATTAGGGCTGCCTACCAAGAATCTGTCCACCTTAGAAGGCACATTGCTGAGTCGTTTAGTGCGTTTTTATATCTTTAAAATTTCAATCATCTCCCAGAGTACCCTTAGGCAGGAGGCAGGATTAGCTTGTTCAAAGACATC
Source organism: Cebus imitator (assembly GCF_001604975.1). Lineage (NCBI taxonomy): Eukaryota > Metazoa > Chordata > Mammalia > Primates > Cebidae > Cebus > Cebus imitator. The sequence goes on along the minus strand of NW_016107479.1, from coordinate 38,663 downwards.
CAGAGCAGATTGTTAGTCTGGTTTGATTCTGAGATTGGAAGGAAAGAGAAGACAATCGTGCATTTTATGTTAGAAATATCTTCTTTTCCAAAAATTCTATAGATTTATGCAGAGTGATATAGGTAGGAGGGATACATGTAAAAACAAATTCTAGGAGAATTAATTATTGCTCAATCTTTAACCAAGTGCCTGAAAAGTTCATTGGGCTCTCTTAGAGTGACATAAAATCTTTTCAATTTCAATGTTATTTGTAAAGATCAAGTGAGAATTTCAAACATATATAATATTCATAATTGGCTAATCTCCCTAAGGAGAGACCCTCAACCAAATGACAATAAAGATTGAAAAGCTATCTAGTTCTTTTACTAGGAAATCATCTATAAAAAGGATAAGGAATTATGAAAAAATAGACATTGTTACATTGGCTTTCATTAGAATCTGAAAATGACACGTTTATAGATCTCAGCAGAAATATGCTCATTTTATTATTTAATATTTTACGACAGGCTTTCTGTATTACACTCCACTGCTTTGCAGGCCTCAACTTATAGGCTATCTGTTTGAGAAATCCTGAAATTTTCCTCTCAATGTACAGATTTCAGGAATACATAAAAAGTTCATATGCATTTGGCATTGCTGTTATGAGAAGACTACATATATATGTAACTTATGCATATTTAACTATACCCCTTCAGTACGAAACAGAAATATAGAGGAGTATAACAATTAACCTAGGATGAGATCTGCTTGCCATTCCACTCAATGATGCTTTGCCCAAGAATGGGTGTGAGATGAGCAATTAAGAGGTGTTTCTCCCACTGCAGTCTTAATTTCCCATATACCCCTCAGAACCTGAGCGTTGTCATTCTAGTGTTGAAAGATATTTATTTACCTACTTAAGGGAATACTTATTTACTTTTGCACAACATGATCTCTACATGTTAACTGACTCTTTGATCAGGTGCTCAACAAAAGATTTATCAATCAGTACAAACGCTGAAGGCTCAACCTTAAGTCATATGGAACTAATTGAGAGAAATTGTGCTTTTCTCCACCATGGCATCTTCTTATCATGCTTTTGAAGGTAATTTTAACTACATGCAGTGTTGGCCAGTTTTGGAACCCAAACCTCATCTGAGATATAAATTATTCATGTATGAATTTCCTGCTAGGCCTTAGCACTTATTCAATTCATGGCAATGTAAATACATTTTAAAGAGCCTGCAGATAATCAGTATTGGCATCTTCTGGGAGCCTGCTAAAAATATAGACTCTTGGGACCTATCCTAAACCTACTACATCAGAATCTGCATTTTAACAAAATGTCCAGCTAAATTCATGTTGACACTTGAGATGCACCACGCTAGAGGTGTCATCAGAGGAAAATGCATGGTGTAATAGAACTTCTTAGAGGCTTATCTAAGTATGAACTAAGAGGAAAGCAAGGGAGACAAAACATGCACACGTTTGTACAGGTGTAGTAGTTGGGGCAGAGGACTATTGCAACATATATAGAATATTATAATCATCCCATTAGCTTTGTTACGATGATTATTAGTGATTATAGATTCATGATGTGTTCATACTTTACAATATTGAATAATCTCCCCTCCCACTTCTAGACCAGAAAAATGCATGTGAACAAATAAATGAAAGGCAACATGATAATTGCTGGAATACAAATATAAATCAAGTGCTGGAAAAGCTCAGAAAATGGTACCTTTCATTCTGCTGGGGGGCAGTTGAAGTAATGCTTCCTTTATCACGTGGTGGTTGAATCGGATACCGGGAAGAAGGACGTTCCTGACAACAAGAATGCAAGATGTTTTGAAAGAGTTTGCCATTTTGGAATTGCCAAGAACTTGAAAGTGCACAGAGTTTATGGTGCATAGATTTTACAATCTCGTTAGTTTAGAGAAGGCAGAGAGGAAGGAATGGACAGAAGGAAATCAGGCTGGAAAGATAGATGGGATGGAAACTGCTGGACTATAGGGTTGAGGCATCACTGTAATGTCTGAGAATAACATAACATATTAAGGCTCTCAAGCCCACGATCAAACTTAATGATTATATGATATGATCAGTTTTTAACAGTTTTATTAAAACCACTTAGATAAAACTGCACTAACATATTAAGACTCTGTCACTGAAAATCAATGGATGGTCCATCTAATATAACTGAAAACCTGATTTCCAGAATACAAAACAGATTGCAATGTTTGATGCCATTTTTTTTACAAAAGAACATAGAATAAGCAATATATAATATCAAAATATGTACCTTACCTTTCCTATTTCAAGATTGGTTGTTCCTTTTTTTGTCCAAGGATATGAATATTCTTGGCTTTAAACCTCCAACTCTAAAATCTATGGCTATTCAAATCTCTCCCAATCAATGCCTGTATTACTTGGGAGATTTTGTCTTCAAATTTCTCTCTGTGTTTGGGCTCCAATCCCCTTGTTTGCTATCTGAGTACTGTACCCTGTGAACCTGAACAAGAAATTCAGTTCCTCCACCAATTATTACAAAAAGAAGCTGCTCACAGCATTCTTAAATGTTTGAAGGCTCAAAAAGAAAAGACACCGCAAACCACACCACTTCTCATTGTCCATAGATCTTCTCTCCTCTCATCACCATGCTCCTTCCCAGAGTCCCAAGGAGGTATGAACACCTTCTTCTCTACTATAGAAGGCAGGTTTCACCCTCTCAGGAGCTCACCGTCTACTCCAAGCACTTACAACACCCATTATCAAAACTAAGAATTATTTTCTCCCTCAAAGAATTTGTGACACCAGCTATTAAGAGAAAAATTGTTTACTTTGTTATATAACATGTTATTCAGACATAATACACACGCACCCATGATATACACATATACATACACTATATGTAAGTACGTGGTATGTGCATATTCATATACATGTATGTGTAGACAGAAGATGTGAAGCATATGAAAAACAATGTAAACCATGGCTATATTTGGATAGCAGATTTATGGGTAACTTTACATACTTACTTTTCCCAATATGTATTGGTTACATATATAAATATATAATGTAAAAATTGGTTAGGTAAAGGGAAGTGTTTAATAGCTAATTTTATTTGGAGGAGCAGTTGCAGTTATACAGTGAGAAAAATCCAAAATGTTAAGGTTTACTGACTCAACAGACACTGATGAACTTGAGATTTGAAAAACTTGTGCTTTGAAAGGAAGGGACAATTGGAATGGTATTTCTAGAACGGTATTTATTAAAGTAACTCCAGGGTTGGTGCCTGGGAAAACATGTAGGAAGTAACTTCATAAATAAAATTTGAGCTATGTTTAATGAAGCATTTTCAAATGTACTTGACCATAGAATCTACCTTTTCCGTGGAATACTATGGTTCAAAAGATTGGTGTTCCATGAACACATTTTGAGAAATGCTACTTTATGGAATAGTGGAGTTAGTAAAATGTGATATTTGCTAGACCTGAGCATGTCTGTGGGCTTAGGAAAAGAAGATAATAGAACAGAAGAAATTCAAGATGTACGACAAAAATATATAGTTTCTTTGACCAAGTTCCAGCAGAAGCATAAAGGGATGAACTTTAAGACCTTCCTACTCAAATGTATGGTTTCTAAACTAATGACTTCAGGATCACTGATTGGAATTTCCTTTTACCATGGTTCCCAGGAGATGTGTTTGTACTTTAATACTGCTGTATGAGGGAGTGAGATCAGAGGCCTGAAAATTGTGGGAAAATGTTTGAAACTGCTGCTCTGGGGAATGTGACAGGGAGTTGACAAGGGTTCTTTCAGTACTGATTCTAATCAGTATTTTGGTTGGGTTGTTACTTAAGTTTCTCTAATGAAACTCTGAACCCAGAGGTAGAGAAACAAAATTACAGTTGTGACCAGGGTTGCATAATGACACAGGAACATGATTTAAGAGAAAAGGAGCAGGAAGTTCTAAAGTGATGGAGATGATAGCATTGAAGGAGCTGAGTTGGAGTTCATCAGCCAATCTGATAAAACAGAAGGGAGCTGAGACACTGGGGAGCGGGCAATCAGGGGAAACCTTGAGAGGTGTGAGGTCACAGAAAAGGAAGTCGATTTCAAGGGATGAAGTTCTGGGATGTAGGTCACAAAGGTAGAACAGTTTTGAGTAATAATTTAATTCAACTTCAGGTAACAAAAGTAAAATGGAAAGGCAAATCTCAGAAACAAAAAATCACAGAGCTGAAGAATTTAGAAGTTAGGGCTCTAATGTGCTCATCAGCCTGGAAGCTGAAGTTATGAAATATAAAGGCAGGGAATGAGGTGGGAAGGAGAAAGGCTGTTGATCGGTGGCTGAACCCAGTCAAATCATATCTAGAAGCAGAACCAGACAAAAATAAATTAAATGTTGTGTTGTCTACAGCTCTCAGGAGGATGAGCTCAAGCAAAGGAAAGACCTTGGTGAAGGAGATAGAAGATAAGGAAAACAGTGGGAACAGGAGAAGGAAAGATGACAGACAAAGTTCAAGGTGGGGAAGTTTTCTGCTGTCTGTCGAGTTGTTAGGTACAGTTCTGGGTGGATCTGAATCTCCTTCCCTCTGTAGTCTCAGACTGGGTTGTAATAGTCTAGTGTAACCCCAAATAAATAAATGTTTGTGTATCATCTAGATTTTTATGTGGCCTTAAAATGCTGATCTTACAGCTAACAGTAAGATGCCTGGGGTAATGTCACTGGCTTTCAGAAATCAGTGTGTAGAAGTGGATTGCAGGCATAAAATCAGATTTCATTTTAGGACAATCAGCAGAGGACACTCAAGGAAAAGTTTCAGTGCAGGGAGGAGTTTGGCCACAATAAAAGAGAGATAATGAAAGGAATCTTTCATGACTATGTAAAATATTCCTCCTATTACTGCTGCTACTGCTACTACTACTAGAACATTTACTATTTGCCAGGCACCTCTAAACACCTCGTATGTGTATTATTTCTTCATCACCAGAATAACCCTATAAGTTTGTGTATTAGTCCGTTTTCACACTGCTATAGAGAACTACCCAAGAAAAGAGGCTTAACTGACTCACAGTTCAGCATGGCTGGAAAGGCCTCAGGAAGCTTGCAATGATGGTGTGAGGGGAAGCAAGGCACCTTCTTCATACGGTAGCAGAAGGAGAAGAGGCAAGCAGCGGAAATGCCAGATGCTTATAAAACCATCGGATCTTGTGAGAACTCAATATCACGAGAACAGCATGAGGGAACCACCCCGTGATCCAATCAGTCTCACCAGGTTCCTCCCTTAACACCTGAGGATTAGAATTCAAGATGAGATTTAGGTGGGAACACGAAGCTAAACCATATCAGGTTGCAGGTTTGTACAATTAATGCAATGATATTGCAGATGAAGGAACTGGGGTAGAACGATGTTAAATAATTTGAGGATATATAGCTAGTAGGAGGTACAGCCAGGATTTAGACCTATATATCTAATTCTGAAATCCGTGCTTTTAACCACCTGACTATGCATTTTACCTGCATGCACATACATTAGTCATTTTCATCATCAGCATCATCACCATCATTAACATCATCATTCTTAACAGCTTTTATATAGTGGTTTATAAATTATGAAGTATTACCTTCATGTGATGAGAAGGTTCATCGAGCTTAAATCAATACATACGGTTTCAATATACACTGCCTTGCTCTCTACACTCTTGCTGTTACCCAAAGTGTGCTCCGAACTAGCAACATCAGTATTGCTTGGGAGCTAGTTACTGAATTGGAATCTGAATTTAACAAGCTTCCTAGGAGGGACGACATTCATGTTTTAAAAGTGCTGATCTATACTATTCTATGCTGCAATGTATTGCCAGGTAGGGCTATTTCTAGGAAAAAATTAAGTGAAAGATTTTATTATCAGAGACTCCTTACTTTCTCCTCTCATGATTCTACCTTCCTCTTCTGGGGACCCATATCAGTTTGAAAGTTTCTGCCAGCAAATCTCGAAAAACCTTAAGTGTCCTGGGCTTCAGCTATGAGCAAATCAGTTATTTCATGTAGTGGGACGTAAGCAACTCAGGGTTGAAGGCTTGTTGATTCAGATATCCCCTCCATGTCATCACAGACCAAGCCCCTCCCATGAGCATTGAGTTCAGGTTGGTTCCCTATGCTCATAAGAGGGCTGGAGCACTCCAGGCTAGAGCTTCCTTCTTGGTGCCTTTGAGGGGAAGAAGGGGACACCTCCTTCTTTGTAGCTCCTTTTCAGATGAAGTAAACATTTATTAAAATGCTCCCTTTATGTCTTACTCACCAGAATTAGCCTATTTGACACTTCATAAACAAATCACTAGGCAGGGGCAAAGAAGATTTCTTGGACCATTTTATAATTATTTCTACAGTGGACCAGACACTAGAGAATCAATGAATGTGATTACTTTAGAATCCAAGGCATACATGCAGCCACAGGCTGCTAGCGTACTGCTCAGACATGTCCCTGAGTGTCCTGGATTTCTGCCCACTTTCCATATGGGCTCTCAGCATACTCTCAAGACACTCTTATAAACTAATTTATATGGTATTAACGATCAGCCAAGTTTTACCAGCATATCCTAGCTAAAGAGCTAATCCAATTCCAGGTGACTAGTCACTGTTATTTAGACAATACCCTTCAAACAGAAAAGCTGGGTTCAGCAGGCAATCATAGCTAGTTTTAAATAAATACATACATGCATGCGCACATACATGCCAACATACATACATATATACAGACTTCCATAGTTTTCATGAAGCATAGATTGCCAAGAACACTGCACTGAGGGACCAGGAATATGGATGCTAAGACTGGGGAGAGATGATACTGTGCAGATGTGCACGAGTCATTTCGCCTGACTGAGTCTGAGTTCACTCATCTGAAGACTTGGCCTGATTCACCTCATTTCATGAAGATCATACGATAATGCATAGGAACAATGTTAGAAAGCAAATTTAGATTGTTATTACTACTCTTCCCCAGGTTCCCCTCTTTCACTCTAGTGTAAGAAACAGTGTCTTGCTCTAGATGTTGGGTATCTACTTTTTGAATAAATGGTTGACTGCATTGTTGCCTTTCCAGGGAGAGACATTTAAATTTAACCTGACGAAGAATATTTTAACAGTGACTATCATGCGTAGGTAGCAAATGTCCAGTGACCTCTCCAAAGCTCTACACATCTGCCTAGTTCATTTGTGAAAATTTACCTTTACTCTGGTTATACATGAAGGAAAATAGGCAGGTTTACAAAGATGAAACACATGAAATTAATTAACAGTTAAAGACACGTCCTTTATTTATCTTTTGGATATAAAATACATTTGTTTGATTAAAGAAAGCAGTGCTTATTACAAAAACAAGACAGGAAAAGTACAAAGACACAAATATAAATCTCAAATAATCCTTTCACTCAGCTGTAACCACTAATAAAATCTTCAAGACTGTTGTCTTTGAATATATATTCATTTTTATCCTATTCTGTCCATACACACCTACATACAGTTATATAAATAAAACAGAATCATACTACATGTGTTATCAAAGAACTTTTGACTAATCAATTGTATTATGTATACATGTTGAACTCTATAAATATAGATGATTCAACTCAATAAATATAGAATGATTAATTCAACCAATTCTCTGTAAATGGAATATTAGGGTTTTCTATATACAACTCCCTTCCCCCAACACCCACCAAAAGGCAGTACTCATGGTCATTTTAAAAGTATGTTTGGGAAAAGAAGATGAGCTTCAGAAACCCTGCTTCTTCCCATCTGAATGACAATATGTGTTGCTGTGCAGATCAGACGTTTAGGAGCGGAAAAGATGAGAGGCATCTGACCAGATAACATCTGTGTAATGGCAATTAAGCAGCAGCCATTATCTGAAGTGCTATTGTGGCTCTGAAGAGCAGTAGAGAAACAAACACACATAATGCAGCCGGCCATCAGCCCATCATGCAGAGCCTGCTTATTAGAGCACTACAGAAATTCAGTCATTTCAGAAGAAAAAAAAAAAAAACATTTTCTCCATTTTTGGCACATTCTCTTTAAACATGAAACCCATTGCAGATAATTTTCAGACATGCTGCTTCACCCAACAGCATAATCATTTAGTTATAAAGCAGGAGATTGAATGTGGAGGTTCTCTAGCCTATGCAATTCTTTTCGACCTTAAACTTGGAGTGTGAGTTGCAGTCTCAGAGTTTGCAAGAACACGTTTGTCTGAAGCGCTCAGGCACTCTCAGTTGTTTCACGACCACAGCAGATTCTTTTGTCACTAAGGGTCTCAAGGAAGCCATAAATACCAAGTCGTGCTCTTGTATCTGCTCTTGTGTCCACCAGTCTCTAAAGTCCGGATGAGCGGATTGTCATTTCTTCAGCGCTCCTCTTCTGTTTTCCTTACTAATCATATTCTCTGACTTCTTTTCCACTTCCCTTACCAGAGCATGCCCAGCATCCTACTCTCTTCTCTCTTGCCTACCAAAACGTTCCCTTAAAAATAACTCATTCATAATTCATCCATACACGCTGTAAAAGTTACCTACTGCAATGGTAATGTCTTATTGTAACCCCAAACTCAGTGTTTTCCAATAAAAATAATTTATTCTTGGTCTGTAGATCAACTAAAGTAGGTTAGGTTAGGCTGGGCTGGGCTCTGCTTTAGGCTGAAGGTTTTACTTTTTTTGGTCTGTTTTACTTTTCTGTCCTCCTCTTTGATCCGGCAGGCACCTGATATGGTTTGGATGGTTGCCCCTCCAAATCTCATGTTGAAATGTGATTCCCAAAGTTGGAGGTAGGGCCTGGTGGACGCTGTTGGATCATGGGGGCAGATACCTCATGAATGGTTTGGCACTATCCCCTTGGTGAAAAGTGAGTTCTTGCTATTAGTTTATGTGAGACCTTGTTAAAAAAGAGTGTGGCACCTCCCCCACCACCTTGCTCCCACTTCTGCCACGTGACATACCTGCTCCTGCTTTGCCTTCTGCCATGAGTAAAAATTCCCTGAGGCCTCTTCAGAAGCTGAGCAGATGCTTTCCGTACAGCCTGCAGAATGATGAGACAATTAAACCTTTTTTCTTTATAAATTACTCAGCCTCAGGTATTTCTTTATAGCACCAAAATAACAAACTAAGAGCAACCAAGCATGTTCTCTTAGTGAACAGCAGGAGCATGACCAGGGAAAGCAGTCTTAGCCCAAAACTGGGCCACTGTCACTTCTTTCTCATTCCATTGGCCAAAGAAAGCAAACAGCTCTGCCTTTAAAGGGCAGAACTGCAAGGTCACATGGCAAAGGGCACAGGTGTATAAACCTAACAGGGAGGGTATGAAGAATCAAGAACAATATCTAATCCACCACACATCCTGAGGCTGCTAACAGACTCTTGGCCTTTAAGAAAATTTTTAAAATTATTATTTTAAGTTCCGGAATACATGTGCAGAACATGCAAGCTTGTTACATAGTTAAATGAGTGCCATGGTGGTTTGCTGCACCTATCAACCTGTCACCTATGTATTAAGCCCTGCATGATTTGTCCTGATGCTATCCTCTCTCTGTCCCCACCAACAGGCCCCAGTATATGATGTTTCCTTCCCTGTGTTGTCCATGCATTCTCGTTGCTCAGCTCCCACTTATGAATGAGAACATATGGTGTGTGGTTTTCTGTTCTTGTATTAGTTTGCTGAGAATGATGGCTTCCAGCTTCATCCATGTCCCTGCAAAGGACATGATCACATTCCTTGCTATGGCTGCATAGTATTCCATGGTGTATATTTACCATATTTTCTTTATTCAGTCTATCGTTGATTTGCATTTGGGTTGATTCCGTGTCTTTGCTATTGTGAATAGTGCTGCCATAAACATACATGTGAATGTATCTTTATAATAGAATGATTTATATTCCTTTGGGTACATACTCCCTAATGGGATTGCTGGCTCAGATGGTATTTCTGGTTCTAGATCCTTGAGGAATTACAGACACTGTCTTCCACAATGGTTGAACTAATTCACACTCACACCAACAGGGTAAAAGCATTCCTATAGGAAATTATTTTTTTAACAAAGGAAACCAGCTTTAAGACAAATTCCAAAGTAACTCTAAATGTACACTTTCAGGCAGTGGTATTCTCAAAATAGAAACATTTGAGTCCCTCCAATAGGCCACCTAGGCAACTCCTTATTTACTTGCAAAGTAGAACCAAAATGATAGTGAGTTCACAGATGAACAGTCATCCCACTGGGAGCCTGAAAGCATTCCCAGGAATAATTTTGGGTTTGAGATCATAAATGGAGAGTTAGGTTTAAATCCCACTATTGCTAGCTGCAGGACTTAATACTCTTAAGCCTTAGCTCCCACACCTGTAAAATGAAGAATTAGTAATAAGATATTTTTAACGGTTTGCTGAGCAGGCAAAATGGAATACTCTATATAAATTGCATTGTTTTTAATAAAGGGCCTGGTACATAATAGGCAAATCCATAACGTTCCTTACATTTATATTTCATCTTTCAGACAAGAATTGTCATGTTCCTAAATTTAAAAGGTGACACAAACAACATGTGTTAAATTATTGGTCCAGAAGCACACAGTGGGCTTTCCTCCACTTACCTTATATATTTCCTGTTGATTTTAATGTCCTTTTCATTGAAAATGGCTCTAACACTGCCCTCTAAGCTTTATAAATATAGCTGCTGGTAGATGGGCTTCAGGTACACCCCAGATCTTGAGGACTAAAGAGAACAGATAAAGTGACACTATTTTACTCCCAGCAATTAAACAGTGAATCATTCCCTGCACAATGTTTCTCTTTCATTTCCAAAGTTGCTGTCTATGGGCACATATTTAAAGCTGGAAGATGCAACAGCTCCCTCCTCAAAAGCAGTAACTCACTAACATTATGTTCACTCTTTCCAAATCCTCAGCACATTAATTCACTTTTTAATCTGAATGCAAAAGTCAATCCTTCCTAGTGAAATTGCCTAGTAAGATGCCTAAGTTGAAGTAGGAGCTCAAAGACACCCTTCTGAATTTGGAAACAAACCTGAAATGCCTGCTTAGAGTTAGAAAAGCAATAATCTACAAGTACGTGATGTGCAGTATAGGAATATATATATTATCTCATTTTCAATAATGCAGAGAATCATGCACTTTAATTTGGGCAAACAGACTTGAAGAGGTAGGTGTTTCCCAATGTCACACTATCTAAGAGTGGCAGGGTCAAGACTAAAAGGCAGGTCTTCTCACTCTAAGTCCAATAACCTCTTCTAATTTCAGCCACCACTTTTCAGAAGACAAGTTGCTGATTCAGTCTTGACAGATCACAAAACTACAGAATGGCACAGAGTGATTCATGCTCTACTAACATTCATTTCAGGAAGGATCAGCTGTTTTTATAAAGCAACACGCTTTTCACTTATTAGCATAGCTCATTGAGCAGCTAGGGGAGGGTGATACCAATAGGAAGAGACAAGCTGACAACATGCTGAATTTGATAAAAATTGTTCTAGATAATTCTGCAAGTTTGGGGATCTGAGAAATACCAAATATGATTGGCTGAGCAAGTTTCTACTCTAGCTTTAAAATACATACATTTTGTGAGAAATTTGATTCTTATATTAGTATGCATGTGCTTTATGTAATGAATGATATCCTAAAAGTTGTATTAAATAATTTTATAAGATGAATTATTATATGTATACTCTGTGGTTGCTTACTTCTTAATAAAAATCAATGAATCTGGACGCTAGCAAATGTCTTCAGAATTTCATCCAAAGTCCCATTTTATAGATGAAACTTGAGACCCAGAAAATTAAGAGAGTATGCCAGGTACAGGTAGTAAGTGGTAGACTAGAACCTTGGGTTCTGCATTCTAGCCAAATATTTTTCCATTGTGCCGCTAAAAACAGAAGCAAACAAAAAATCAAAAAACAAAGGAATAGACAAAAATCCTTCTGGCAAATAATTTTGCAAAAAAAAAGTGGTATTTTTGTACACGTCCAATTTTAATACATCTCTTATTCTGCTTCTTCATGTTATCTAGTGAATTGTAGGTAGAATGCATATACATGGATATACAAGTGCATGCGTCTATATTTATTTTAGTTTCTACAGTAGTTATTTGCTTGCCTAAAATCATAGATCCCTGCAACATTGCCTTTTTTTTTTTTTCTAATCCCCATCAGTCCTCCACAGATTTATGATATCACCACATGCATACTGGTTACTTGATAAATATTTGTGGTTGCTGATGAAATTGCCCCTGCTGATAGAATACTGTTGGAAAAGCCTGAGGTCTATATTACAGAGAAGTGTTTCTCTTCTAAACTATCGATTGACTCTTGCATGGCATTTAATAAAAACTTTCCATTACCAGTTGCATAACAGCAATTAAAACCCTCATCAAATCTATCGTAACTGCTTAGAGTCCTCCACTGGGGAGCATTTTCCTTGGCAAACATCCGCAATAAAAGGCTATTTAATCTTCATAACTGAAACAGTCAGTTATGCTAATTTGTCTCTTTTATTGTCGGTTTACATTGGAGTCACACACAGCTCTGGTCCTTTAGAGAGGTAGGGAAAAGAGCACAGCTTCTCTAGCAATAAACAGCTAGCAGTGAGGTTCCTGTGACTAGAAGCAGTTACACCTGGCCCAAGTGATCATTTGTCAATAACACCATAGAAGGCATTTCTCAATGGGCATGAGGTTGAACTAAAGAAGATCTATGATGCTTTCAATTTGAGATTCTCCATGTCTGTGTTTTCCCAGCCCAAGAATAGAGCCATTCCATAGTAAAATCCTGAAACCAGGGTTTAGGGGTAGGTAAAACCAGCATCCACTTATACCTCATTTTCCTTTATAAAATACTTTAAATTTTGTTCGACTTTGTGAGATGAGAAAAATGCTCATGGTAAGCCTAATTTCTCTATTCAATAATCCATTCATCTACTTATCAAATATTTACTGAACCCTTATTGCAGTTTAGCACAACACCAGTCCCTGAAGTACAGAAGCAAATAAGGCAGAGAAAATCCCTGACCATGTGAAGTTTATAGCCTGGTAGGGGATACGAACAAAAAAATAATTATGATTCAGTGTCACAGTATTGTGACGAGAAAGTAGAGAATGTAGACCCATAGAAGACCTGAGATCTGAGTGTGAGCAGGAATTAATGTAGCAAACCCCACTAATTGTCATGATTAAAGTTTGGGGTCACTGAAAACCTCTAATTATTTAAATTAGGTATTATAGTAATTAAAATGAATGAATTAGACATATATATATAGTCATGAATAAATCTAGAAGACAAATGTTGAGTGACAACACAAAATGAACAAGGTTCATTGAAAAACACAAAATAGTATTACATATTTTATGTATAAGTATTTTTTAATTTTATTTTTAATTTTTAAAATTTATTTATTATGCTTTAAGTTCTGGGGTACATGTGCAAACCGTGCAGGTTTGTTACATAGGTATATACATGCTATGGTGATGGTTTGCTGCATCCATTGCCCCAACATCTACATTAGGTATTTCTCCTAATGGTATCCTTCCCCAATCCCCCCACCCCCTGCTATTTCTCCCCTAGGCCCCCCACCCTCCAGGCCCTGGTGTGTGATGTTCCCCTCCATGTGTCCATGTGTTTTCATTGTTCAACACTGACGAGTAAGAACATGCAGTATTTGGTTTTCTGTTCCTGTGTCAGTTTGCTGAGAATGATGGTTTCCAGTTTCATCCATGTCCCTGTAAAGGACATGAACTCATCCTTTTTTATGGCTGCATAGTATTCCATGGTGTATATGTGTCACATTTTCTTTATCCAGTCTATCATTGATGGGCATTTGGATTGGTTCCAAGTCTTTGCTATTGTGAACAGTGCTGCAATAAACATATATGTGCATGTGTCTTTAAAATAGAATGATTTAAGTAGTAAACATATATATATATTTGGAAAAGCAAACAGATAAATATTAACTTTTAAACAATATGAGTAGTAAATATTGAATGAGAGTTCCACTGGTCTCTCAAAATGTTTTTAGGTTTTGGATTATTTAGGATAAAAGCCTTAAATCAATAAAGAAACATAGTTATACATTATCTATTTTCATAGTTTTTCCTGTTTTCATCAGATTTTAAGCCAGGACACATTATGCATTACATATTGCATGCTATATTAAGGTACCAATGCTTCAAGTGTTTCTTTTATAGAGACTGGGTTCTTCTGGACTTTTGTGTACAGAGTTAGGCTGGCTTATGCCATCTTGCTAAACTTCTTTCTCTGCTGTAGGACTATAACTTTCTTCTTAAATAACGTTTAATTTTTCAAATTTAGTTTTTATTTTTACTGGTTGTCATCCATATAGGTAAAACATAAATAATTCTACTTGTCTTCTTTATAAAACAATAAACACATTTTAAAAGTGGTTGTTTGACCTATTTGTCAATTCTTCCTGCTTTCTTTCCAAATTAAAACACTCAACTCTTTCAGCAGATAATATGGCATTTGCCTCCCTATTACTAAATAACATGCTGACACTGCAGGTTCTGATTCTCAGGTTCAGGTATCATCTCTTTACTTCTTTCTTTTTCCTTTATCCTTACAAGAGAAATTTTGTCATAATTTGGTTAGTCTGATATTCTGCGTTTACATTATTATAATCATTTGATTATCTTTAAGAACTGAACCATGCAACTTATGATCAGTTTTCTTTTCCCAATCAACTTTTTGTTTTCCCAGGAGTTACTGTTTTCTAGGAATTAATATTAGTTTTTTGGTTGATTCTATTTGTATGCATGTATCATTCAAAGAATTCCAAACTCTATGCCATTTGTGTCAACCTCCTCTCAATACACTGAAACATATTCTCTATTAATTTCATATTCCTAATGAAATATCATCAGGATATTTCCAGCCTCCTCCAATATAGGGCAGTTACAATGCAGGCCTGCTGCACAGCTGTCTTGTTGAGATCTCCCTGCACCATCTTCTTGGGGATTCCTCTCTTCTGTCTCTTTTGTTAGAACTCCTGTTTCCTGCGTCCATATTTTCCTTTTTATTCATTTACTTGCTTGTTTCAGTGGCACATAAGCTCCAGTAAATATCAGAACTAGGTTGTACAAAAGAAAAACATTCATAGATCTTATATATCTAAATCCTTTAAATTCTACTCTCTAACGTTACTCAGACCTCAAACTATTCTTTGATCAAGTTTAAATTTCTAATTTAGAAATCATTTTTCTTTTGAACATTAAATGGATTTCTCCATAGTCTTCTAGCTTCCTTTAGGGCGGGGGCTGAGAAGTCAAATGATACTCCCATTTGAATCCTTTTTGATTAAAATCATTCTCTCCTCTATACTCCTCATCCTCCTCTCTTTCCTTCTTTTCTTCTCTCTCTCTCTCTCAACTTGTAGGATACTTTCTTCATCTTCATTGTTGTCAAAGTTTATATTGTTCTGCTTCAATATGAATATATGTTTATTCCATGTCATGGATCCTTAATTGCCAATGGATCCTTAATTGTCCAATCTAGAAGTCAAATGATATTCTCATTTCAGTCTTTTTGGTTAAAATTATTCTCTCCTCTATACTCCTCTTCCTCATCTCCGTCATCCTCCTTTTCTTCTCTCCCAGCTTGTGGGATACTTTCTTCATTTTCATTGTTGTCAAAGTTTATAATGTTGTGGTTTAATACGAATATATGTTTATTCCATGGCATGGATCCTTAATTGCCAATCTAGAGAATTGTTCCTTTTTTAAATTAAATTTTCTTGAATTATTTCCTTTAATTATTAATCTTTTTTTTCTGCTCTTTCTTTCTGTAATTTCTTAATATAGAAGTTTAATCTAGAGTTTCTTCAACTGTCCATCTCTTATCTTTAAATTCTACTTTCTGGGATTTTTTTAACTTCAAACTCTTCTATTTTAATTTTTATTTATGTATTGTGTTTTTAATTTCCAAGAACTTATTTTCATGATTTTTGAGTGTGGTATTTTTATTACAACTTATTCTTTTTCAGATGTTGGCATTATTTTCTCTTTTAAAAATTATTAGTAATTGTTTGATTCATTTGTTTTATGTCTTTTCTACATTTTTTATTCCTGTGCAATCTCTGTTTTTGTTGCTTTATTTTCTCTTTGTTTGGCTTCTTTTGTTTATATTAAAAGTTTTCCTAACATTGGCAATTATTGGCTGTCTACTTATATTTAAAAACAGCACATTAAAAAGATCTCTGCATGTAAGAGTTTCACTGACTGTCATCTTCACCACATGATGATATGGCTGTACTGTTTTGTAGAAAGAGAACTTCTGGAGTTTATAAGCTAGGTAACTTATTTGAGCCAGTCAGATCTCTCGAACTGATACATTCAATGTATATCCTGGAGAGTCACTAGGAGCCATGTGTGCCAAATGGCTTCATATTTTTAATATATTTCTTAATAATCGTTATGTAAAATTTATGTCATCTTCCTGGTTTTAGTAGGGCACTCTTATCATCAACTTTGCTGATTCTTCTCTTCCAAAGATCGGTTTCACTAGCCCAGAGAATAAAATTTCCATCTTCTGTGTGGATGGGAAAGAAGTAGCCTGATTGTTCAAAACTGGGAAAGAGACCTGAGGAATTAATTACCTCTTAAATGGATTTTTAATCATCCCTTTTTGTTAACTCCATATCTGTCTCCCACTTTCACAGCCAATTTGTTGCATATTTCTTAGCCTTTGGAAATTTCTGTGATACAACAGCTTCTCTCCTTCCCTACTGGTGCTGAAGGGTTTAGTTTTTCTAAAACTGGTAAGTCAGTTATCACTCACACATTGTCCTGCTTCATAGCTACAAAATTATGTGAGCATGTCTTCTTTTCCTTTCTCCTTGTCCTTATGGGTTACCACCCTGAATCTTTTTCAGTACAGGGATATTACTGGAGTTTGAGAAGAGAGTAGATCTAAATATCAATTTCAATCTGTATTTTTTAAATACAGATTCCAGCTAAATTACAGATATAAATGGTCTCAAATTCAAGATATGTAAATACAAGTTTTTAAAAGATTTTCAAAATCGTGTTTCCCAAATTTGCCAACCGATAAGAATCTTTAGAGATTTCGCTAAAACGCACATTCTTGGGTTTTACCTCAGATTCACTGAATTGGAATATTGAAGGGAATGTCAGGGAATTTATATTGCTAAAAAGTGCAAAAAGTCATGGTTATAATCAGCCAGTTTGTGAAACACCAATTTGAGACATGTGATAAGATGAACATTTTCACAAATAAATGTATGATGTTAGCACTGCCCTAATACCAAAAATAAAACGAGCTAAAAGTAACTCTTAATTAGAAACAGATTAAAAAACTTTAAATATTAGCAAATTAAAGGTAACATTATAATAAAAGAATAATAAATCATGACCAAGTCAGAAGTCTTCCAAAAATTGCAGTACAGGAAAACAAGATGGCCAACTAGCTGCAGCCAGGAGAAGTGTGGCTTCCACCAAGAGAGACTGAAATACCAAGTGAACCAGTATACTTTGAACAGATCTTTGGAGAGAAAATATTGAGAGTCAATAGAGAGGCAATGCAGACACTGAGGCAGAAGAGAGAGGAAGCTGGGAACCCTGTGCACAGTTGCCAGATACCAAGGCTAGTACCCACCCCTGAATGGTACCTAGGAAAGGGGTGAGTGAAGGGACAGTGGGGCAGCCTACATTCACCAAGGACCTCTGGGATCCTACTAGCAAGAGATTACAGCCCCCCTCTACCCTGCCCCAAACCTGTGAACTGACAGGGAGATCTGCCCAGAGAGTAGGTAGACACAGAGCCCAGGCCTGCGCGAAGCCAAGGGGGTTTTGTGCATGGGGCAGCTACAGTGAAATGCAGCAACAGGAGCTCAGTCCCCAAGACTCCCTGTGTTGCTCTGAGTTGCTCTAACTCCTGTTGACTGCAAGGCCGAGAGAGAGCAGGGCCAACTTTCCTAAGGGAATAGGCCATGTCTGTTCTACAGACCCTCCTGCCTGACAGCCCATCCCAAGTCCCCTAGTGGATCCTCCTGCAGGAGCCTGTGCATAGCGCAACCTCTGCTTCCTAGTGCAAGTGCTTTGCTGGTACTCTGGGCACACTGCAAATCCCCTAGAGCAGCCAATGCCAAACCCCAGGGGCTGGAGGATGGAGTTGTAGTAGAGTCCCAATGCCCAGGGTGGAGTGTGCAGGACCAGAGTGCCAAGCAGAGGTGGGCAGTGTTCTAGTTGGGGAGGAGCCCCCACTCTCAGAAAACAGAGGGAGGAGATCACAGGCTCTTGGACAGATGCTATAGCCAGGCATGCCTCCTTCCAAAGGGCCAGTCTGGGATTGGCCTGTCTGCCAACTGCAGTCTCCACCCAAGGGAGCGTCAAGATCTGGAACAGCTAACAAAGGAAATGCTGACACAGTGCCAGTGAAAGGAGGTAACTCCCTCAAGGGCCAAGAGTGGACCTGGTGAGGGGGTAAAAAAATCAAAGTCATACCAAGCACATTCTTGGACTATAGTGCAATAAAAACAGAAACCAACACCAACGAGATCTCTCAAAATTATACAAATGCATAAAAATTAAACAACTTGCTCTGAATAACTCTCTGGTGAACAATAAAATTAAGGCAGCAATTCTAAATTCTTTGAAATTAATGAATACAGAGACACAACTTACTATCATTTCTGGGATATGGGTAAAGCAGTGCTAAGAGGAAAGTTTATAGTGTTAAATGCCTACATCAGAAAGTTAGAAAGGTATCAAATTAGAATGTAATATTCTACCTGGAAGAATTAGAACATAAAGAATAAACCAACCCCAGAGCCAGGAAAAGAAATAATTAAAATCAGAGAAGAACTGAACAAAATTGAGATACAAAAATCCATACAAAAGATCAACGTATCCAAGATGGGTTTTCAAACGAATAAACAAGATTGATAGACCATAAGCTAGATTAACAAAGAAAAAAACAAGAGAAGAACCAAATAAGCACAATCAGAAATGACAAAGATGAAACTACAACCAATCCCACAGAAACACAAAAGATCCTCAGAGACTATTAGGAACACTTCTGTGCGTACAAATTAGAGTATCTAGAGGAAATGGATAAATTCCTGGAAACACACAACCTCCTAAGATTGAACTAGGAAGAAAATGAAAGCCTGAACAGGCCAATACAAAGTTTCAAAACTTAATGTAATAAAAAAACCTACCAACTGAAATAAATGCCCTGAACACAATGGATTCACAGCTGAGTTCTATCAGACACACAAACACGAGATATTACCAACCCTACTGAAACTATTTCAAAAATTTGAGGAGAGGCTCCTGTCTCACTTATTCTATTAAATCATCATCACACTGGTACCGAAATCTGGCAGACACAATTGAAAGTGGAAACTTCAGGCCAATATTCCTGATGAACATAGATGTAAAAATCCTAAACAAAATACTAGTAAACCAAATTGAGCAGCACCTCAAAAAGATAATCCACCACAATCAAGTAGGTTTTATTCCTGGGATGCAAGTTTGATTTAACATATGCAAATCAATAAATGTAATTCACCTCACAAGCAATTAAAAATGAAAAGCATATGAACATCCTAATAGATGAAGAAAAAGCCTTTGATAAAATCCAACATTACTTGATAATAAAAACCCTCAACAGACTAGAATCAAAGGAACAAACCTCAAAATCATAAGCTATTTATGACAAACCCTCAGCCAACATCATACTGAGTGGACTAAAGCTGGAAACACTGCCCTTGAGACCTGTTAAAAAGACAAGGACATCCACTCTCACCACTCCTATTCAACATCGTACTGGAAGTCAGCCAGGGCAATAGGCAAGAGAAATAAATAGAAGATATCCGTTCAGGAAAAGAAGTCAAACTGTCTCTCTTCACTGACAATATGATCCTATACCTAGAAAACCCTAAAGACTTCACCAAAAGACACACATGGAACTAATACACCACTTCAGTAAAGTTTCAGGATACAAAATCAATGTACAGAAATCAGGAGCATTTCTATATACCAATGATGTTCAAGCTGAGAGCCAAATCAGGATGCAATCCCATTTACAATAACCATAAGAAATAAAATACCTAGGAATTCAACTAACCAAAGAGAAGTGAAAGATTCATAGGAGAACTACAAAATACTGCTGAAAGAAATCATAGATGACACAAATAAATGGAGAAACATTCCATGTTCATGGATTGGAAGAATCAATATTGTTAAAATAGCCATACTGCTAAGGCAATCTACAAATCTAATGCTATTTCTATCAAATTACCAATGTCACAAAGGACATGGTGGCTTACACTGGTAATCCCAACATTTTGGGAGGCTGAGGCAGGATGATCGCTTGAGCCCAGGAGTTTGAGACCAGCTCAGGTAATATAGGGAGCCGCTGTCTCTACAAAAAATACAAAAACTAGCTGGGCATGGGGGCATATTCCAGTAATCCCAGCTACTTAGGAGGCTAAGGTGGGAGGATTGCTTCAATCCAGAAGGTTGAAGCTACAGTGATTTATGATCATGCTACTGTACTCCAACCTGGGCCACAGAGTGAGACCTTGTCTCAAAACAAAACAAAACAAAAAAACTAATGTTATTTTTCATGGATGTAGAAAAAAACTATTTTCTAAAATTTATATGGAGTGAGAAAAAGGCCACATGGTCAAAGCAATCCTAAGCAAACAGAACAAAGCTGGAGGCATCACATAACCTGATTTTCAAACTATCCTGTAAGGCTACAGTAGCCAAAACAGCATAGTATTGGTACAGAAACAAACACGTGGACCAGTGAAACAGTTTAGAGAACCCAGAAATGATCTTGAACAAAGTCAGCGATAGCAAGCAATGGGGAAAGAGACTCCTATTCAAATATTGGTGCTTGGAAAGCTGGCTAGCTATATGCAGAAGAATGAAATTGGACTTTGACTTACCAAATTAACTCAAGACAGATTAAAGATTTAAATGTAAGATCACAAACCATATGAATCCTGGAAGCAGATGTAAGAAACACCATTTTGGACATTGAACTTGGGAAAGGCTTTATGGCTAAGTTCCCAAAAGCAATTGCAACAAAGCAAAAAAATCAACCAGGGAGACCTAATTAAACAAAAGAGCTTCTGCACAGCAAAAGAAACTAGCGACAGAAGAAACAGACAACCTAAAGAATGGAAGAAAATATTTGCAAACTATGCATCTGACAAAGGTCAAATACCCAGCATCTATAAAGAACTTTAACAAATCAGCAAGAAAATAACATATGACCCCAGTGAAAAATTGGCTAAGGATATGGACATTCTCAAAATAAGACATACAAGCAGCCAACGGACAGATGAAATGCATGAAACATTTGCCCAGGTGTTCCACTTCTAATAATCTCTCATATAAAAAATGCTCTCATATAAGATGAAAATCTTTGTCCCAAAATGTTAATTGAATAATTATTTTTAAAGGTAAAAATATCTGGAAAATAGCCAAGACATGAATCAAAAAGGAAACATGAAATTAATTTTTACACATATGCTATAAATACTATGTATACCATGTAGTCCCTTAGAAGAATTATATATGTACTACCATAGAAAAAGTCTCCTAGACATTCTAAATGAAAAAAAAAAAAAAGCAAATCACAAGGAAATGTAAAATGTTATAATTTGTGTTAAATTTATAACAGAACTAAAAGGTTCCTCATGACATGTTTAACAGAGGTCAACTCTAATAAGAGATGTTGGAAGGAGATACTCACTCTGCATTCTTTACGATGTATAACAAGATAAATTATCCTTTGTATTACTTGAGGAATTGTTTAATTAGAAAAGTGGTACTAATTTCATAAATTCATTAGATGCTGTTATAAGTGTTTTCTCTTAAAAATATTAGGTGCTTATGGCTGTTTTTCTTTATTTAAATAGGAATGTAGTAGCTGGATTCTACCTTACTTTTACTGATTTGACAGAGTAAAAGGAAACTATGTTTCTTCCATCTCCTGCCTTCCCAGGTTTTACAACTTGACTCTCTTTTCTGTCTAGTCAGTCCTTAATCATATTCTCATATCCTGAGAGATCACTACCCCAGATTTTTCTCTCTTGACCAGAGAAAGCTTTTATCAAGCAAAGAGAATTAACTTCTATATTTATGTGACCTGTCTGCTGTTTCTCTGAGGATTTCCAGATAAGTCATATTAGAAAAGACACTTTTACTTTGTAATGGGGTGGAAGGAGGTGGTAGAAGCCTGAGCAAAAGGTCTTCCTTGGTTTTGCTTCTGGGCATCAACTTTGAAGGGCTGAGTCTTTTTTACTCCTTATGATGACTGATATATTTTGGTTCTAAGTCTATAAGCCTTTCCTTTCCCTTGCTTTTTTCCCCTTTTTTTCCTTTTTACTTCCTATCACTAATCTTTAAAAGTGAAACCCAAACAGCTTCATAAAACAGATTTGGCTCATGTCAAAACATTTAAAAAAAGGTGCGTGGAGAAAGCCAAACAAAAGAGTAAAATTGTGTTACAGCCATTTGGATATAGGACAAAAGTAAATCTGATATGTATTTACACTGTAACGTGCTGAATGTTGCTCTACTGTAAACGCTTCATTGCAAATCAACACCGTTTATGCCACTCCTCTCTGTAAGTAGTAAGTATCACTCACCTCAACTGTTTCTAACCATTTAACATTATTAAAAAGATGGCTGGAAACACCAATTGGAGTGATTTCTCCCAAACTAAAAATGAATCGATTAGTCTTAGTGATATTCATTGTGTGAAAGCAGGACCAAGAGAGGGAAATGGGGAGAGAAATCCCACACAGTGAGTGTAAATGTGTAGTATCCCAAGTTCATGAGAGTTAACTTGGACTTCAGGGTTTAGCAAAACACACTGGAAAAAATATATGTTGTATTTTTGTGGCTAGGTGCAGTGGCTCATGCCTGTAATCCCAGCATTTTGGGAGGCCAAGGTGGGCGGATCACCTGAGGTTAGGAATTCAAGACCAGCCTGGCCAACATGGTGAAACCCCATCTCTACTAAAAATAGACAAAAAATTAGCTGGGCATTGTGGTGGGTGCCTGTAATCCCAGCTACCTGGGAGGCTGAGGCAGGAGAATTGCTTGAACATGGGAGGTGGAGGTTGCAGTGAGCTGAGATCGCACCATTGCACTCCAGTCTGGGCAACAAGAGCAATAGTCTGTCTTAAAAAAGAGAAAAAATAAAAAAGAAGTGTTTCTGCACCGTATTGCTACTGTGTTTTGTACATATGCAGTAAGTATAGATTGCCTAAAAATTGATTATGCTGTAAGTATGTCAAGTTGAACAATAACTCTGTTCCAGTTCCGGACATTTGTCATGTCAAATCTCCTCAACATCAGTGAAAATTAGTGATCAATGCCATTTAAAAAGGAACAGATATTCATTATTAATAAACATCGCAAGACTGAAACAAGGTAATTAAGTAGAAATAAATTAAGTTTTACTTTATTCCAAGGGGAAAATCTACTAGGATTGATTGCTGAATTCATTTAATTAATGTTTTAGTGCAATTCAGAAATAGTAGAAAGATTGAGGAGTGGCACATACGATACAGAGTTCCAAAAAAGGAATGGGAATATTTTATAATTTAAAAAATTGCTTCTTTGCCAAGCCTCACATTGCCCACATTAATTGCTTAATTCTGACAATGTGACATTTAACTGGATTTTTTCTCTGGGGCCCCAAAACCTATTTCTGCTATATAACCTGGCTGAAGGAAGAAATTAACATTTTGGCCTGGATCTGGTTGATGCCTTCTTTGGTTTACGAATATGTTCAATTTGTTCCAGGTTGGAGCTGGCCTATAGGAAGCACTTATGTAAGAGTTCGAAGACATTAGAAAAGGAAGCCAATATTCCACATGTGGATATGTGGGAACACAGCAGATACCTAACAAATCCTTTAAAGCCACCCATTTTACTCATGTCGACGAACTGGTTAGCTGGTGCAAATTTCCTAGACATTCCTAAGGTTTGCAATGGCTTCCAGGTGAGCTGTTGAGAATCTTCTGCTTCAAGGCTAAGTACCAGAGGGTACTTTGGTACTCCTTGACCTCAATTCTCAGTGCTTTACAATGACTGAGAAGCATAATTTCCTTTGTCAAAACCGTTCAAACTTGGAATACATAGAGTTGCCTCTATTTTCCGGCCGGTGCGGTGGCTCACGCCTATAATCCCAGCACTTTGGAAGGCCGAGGTGGGTGGATCACGAGGTCAAGAGATCTAGACTATCCTGGTCAACAAGGTAAAACCCCGTCTCTACTAAAAGTACAAAAATTAGTTGGGCATGGTGGCATGCCCATTAGCTACTCGGGAGGCTGAGGCAGGAGGATTGCTTGAACCCAGGAGGTGGAGGTTGCAGTGAGCTGAGATCACGCCATTGCACTCCAGCCTGGGTAACAAGAGTGAAACTCCATCTCAAAAAAAAAAAAAAAAAAAAAGAGAGTTGCCTCTATTTTCCTTACCAAGCTCCCCTGACATAATATCATTGTTGGAATCATCATTGATCTATCAGAATGGATCCCTTGACCTTGAAATTTTGATATATACCTCATCCACAGCTGAGCACTCTCTTGGATACAAAGCTAGAATTACAAATAATAGACCCTTTCTAAGTCTCTTGCTTTGGTCACTCTGAGCATGATATGACACCTCTTGCGATTAATAATTACTACATGATACCAATCCACATGAATATATTTGTTGAAAATTGGAGTTTCTTCTTCTTGACAGGGCGAAAACTGCAAGGAGCAGTGGTAAACTCAGGGGAGAGTGAAGGCAAGGAAATATTAAGAAAGAAGACGGAGGATATGGAAGATGTATTTACCCTGAAAGGTTCTGATGTTCAGGTGGAGGGTTAGGAAAAAAATAAGAAAGGAGAGGAAGAGTGAACATGGGGGCAAACAGCATGGTGAAAAGGAATGGGAGGGAGGGACTTTGAAACAGCTGACCAGAGGCTTTGGGTATTGGCCTCCTCCACAGAGAAGAACCAAAATGGTGAGTAGATAATCAAACTTTGAATGGATCATCCAGGAGAGAGCGATAGAATTCAACAGAGAAGCGACAAGAAACACCTAAGGCAAGTAAGGAGGGGGAAGCAAGGCAGCCTCCTTGGTCAGGATTTCCTGGAGGGCTCTCCAGTGTGGGGAAAGGGTAAGTGAAAGACTCAGGTGGTCCACATATCCACAGGAACTCCTGCAATCTTAATGACAAGAAAACCCCTCAACCTTTGCCCGCCCTGAGACTAATGAAGGGATCTGCCTGGGCAATGACATTGCTTCGGAGAGGAAGCTCATGCTGGGTCTCACACACCACTACCCTGTAAGTCTTAAGCAGCTACAGCACAGCACTATTTTGAGAGCCCAGGCCGCACCAGACTACGTCTTGCCCTGGGAGCCAACAGTCCCTGCAATTCCACATCCAGGGATCTTGGTTTACATCCTCTATCCACAGCCTGCTGCAGCTAGCTGTGCTGCTAAGGCTGAAGCATGAGTCACTGGCAGCAAACCTGCCACCCCAGCAGTAGGGCAACCACACATTTACAAGCACCCTGAGGACAGGCTCACCCACTTAAAACTTTTGCCACTGCTAGCAGCCAGCACCAGGGCTGATGAGACAACCACTGGTAGCAATCCTGCTGCCCTCAGCAGTGGGGACACCACAAATTTATGAGCGTCCTGAGGACAGGTTACCCTGCCTAAAACCACCATCGAGGACTGAAATGTGCACTTTCCAGCTGCGTGCTTACAGCTGCTGCCACAAAAAGCAACCATGGCCTGTCAGGTAACACGGCTGTGGTACAGCCACTGCTGCCCCAACTAAAACACTCTGCTGAGGGCCTGGGAATCACCCTATCCCTGCCCACCCTAGCCAGAACCCATACACACTACTAAGTGTCTGAGGACAGGGTCATGTAGCAAGAACGAACTACAGGAAAACCTTTCATTTTTCACAGCCCTGAGACTAACAGAGGGAACTGCTTGGGCAATGACATTACTCCAAAGAAGCATCCTTAGATGCCCTGCCTCATTCACTACCATTGGCACCTGAAAACATTTCTCTGGGAGTCTGAGGACATGCAGACCCAACCTACAGCTGACACCAAAGGTGGCAGTCACCAATACATGCCAGCTGCAGGCCTGGGGACTGGCCTGCAGAGCCTGTTATAGCCACCACCAACACCAGTGTGGAATGCTTGGGAACCAGAAGGTTGTCACACCACCACTGCTAATGCCATTATGCGTACCTTGCATTGCTGCCCAAGGGCCTGAGGATCTGATTACCTGCCTGGCTTACTGCTACCAATACTGGCACCCAAGGAAGTCACCTAGAGGGTCAAGAATGGGCCCACCTGGACCTTCTAACCCCGGTGCCAGTATATGCTGTTCTGGGGCACCAAGAGAGGCACACATAGACTGCTGCTGACACCCACTAGAGTCAAAGACTGGCCACCTAGTATTCCCATTCCCAGAAAAACTTTACCACAATCTTCACTAACAACCACTCCCCAAGCTACTGAAAAAAATCACAGGCATTACCAAGGTTGTTTACAGCCAGAGAAATTACAGAGAGATTATACTACTGCATACACCAAGAATCAAAGCTAAAGTGGCATGATCCAATCACTAGCATAGATATATCTTCAGGAACAAGTCCTCCCCTATAAAAGCAAATTTGAAAAATTAGAAGAAACAAGTGTTACATCAGATGTGCAGATGTCAATGTAAAGACACACACAAGAAACACAAAAAGACAAGGAAATATGACACCTCCAAAAGAACACAATAATTATCCAACAACATATTCCAATGAAAAAGAAATTTAAGAATTCAAAATATTGATATTAAGAAAGTTCAGTGAGATACATGAGAATACAGATAAATAATACAAAGAAATCATTAAAATATTTAGATATAAGTGAGAAATTTACCAAAGGGGTATTATAAAAAGAACCAAACAGAAATCTTGGCAGTGAAGAACTCATTAAGTAAAATAAAAAGTACATTTGAGAGCTTCAATGATAGACTAGCTCAAGCAGAAAAAAGGATCAGAACTTGCAGACAGATCTTTTGAAATAGCCCCCCAAAAATAAAGAAAAATATTTTTAAAAAAGAATGAGCAAAGCTTTAATGACATATAGGACACTACAAAGTGACCAAATACTCAAAAGTTTGCTATCCAATAATGTGAAGGAAAAGTGAAAGTTTTAGAAGAACTATTTAACAAAATAATAGATTAAAACTTCCCAAGTCTAGCAAAAGATTTAGACATGCAGATATAGGAGGCTCAAAGATCAACAAATAAATACAACTTATAAAGCTTTTCTTCATGGCACATTATAGCTAAACTATCAAAAGTTAAAAAAGAAAAGAAAATTCTAAAAACAGCTAGAGACAAGTATCAAGTCACCTATGAAGGAGGCTTCATCAGACAAACAGTGATTTCTCAGCAAAAAACTGACAGCCCAGGAGAGAATGGGATAATATATTCAAAGTGCTGAAGAAGAAAACTACCACCGAAGAATACAATATCCAGCAAAATTATTCTCCATAAATGAAGAAGAAATAAAATTCTTCCAGATAAGGAAAAGCTGAGGGAATTCATCATCATTAGACTAGCCCTACAAGAAATGCTTAAGGGAGTCCTATACCTTGAGGTAAAAGGATAATAACTATCATCATGAAAACACATGGAAATATAGAAACCTGTGGTAGAATAAACATGCAAACAAGAAAAAGAAAACTTTATTACCACTGTAAAATACCACTAAACCACAATGATAATGAGAGAGAAAGAAAAAAACAAAGAATATGTAAAATAACTAGAAAACAATAAATAAAATAATGGGAATAAGCTCTCACATATTAATAATAAACTTGAAAGCAAATGGATTAACCTGTTCGCTTAAGATATATAGACTGGCTGAATGGATTAAAAAACATAATCTAACTATATCCTACATATAAGAAACTCATGTTAAATATAGTGACAATATAGACTAAAAGAAAAGGGATAGAAAAATATAGTACATGTAAACAGAGTAGATCAGATAAAACAGATTTAAAGTAACAAACTGAAAAAAAAAAAGAATGTCGTTATATAATGATAAAGGGATCAATTCAGCAATTTAGCAAGAGGATATAACAATTCTAAACGTATATACACACAACACTGGAGCACCCAGATGAATAAAACAAATATTATTAGATCTAAGGGACTTCATAGGCTCCAAAACCATAATAGTTGGAAACTTCAACACTCCACGGTCAGCATTATACAGAGCATCAAGTCAGAAAATTAATAAGGAAACACTGGATTTAAACTGCACATTAGGCCTACACAGGAGTATAAGTGGACCTAAAAGACATTTACAGAACGTTTCATGTAACAGACACAGAATACACATCCTTCTAATCAGCACATAAAACATTCTACAGGATTGACCATATGTTTAACACAAAACAACTCTCAAAAAGTGAAAAAAAAATCAAAATCACTTCTCAGACTACAAAGGTATAAAACTAGAAACCAGTATCAAAAGGAACTTTGGAAACCATACAAATATGTGAAATTAAAAAACATGTTCCTGAATCAAGTTAATGAAGAAATTAAGATGAAAATCAAAAATACTCTAAAGCAAATTAAATAGAAACACAACATACCAAAACCTGAGGGATGCAGCAAAATATTGCTAAGAGGGAAGTTCATAGTACTAAATGCCTACATCAAATAAACAAAGATTTCACATAAACAATCTAATGATGCATCTGAAGAATCTAGAAAAGCAAAAATAAACCAAGACCCAAACTAGAAAAAAATAATAATAAAGATTAGAGGAGAATTAAACAAGATGAGACTAAAAAAGATCCATGAAATTAAAAATTATTTGAAAAGACAAAATTGATAAACCAGTAACTAAACTAACCAAGAAAAAAATAATAGAAAGGACCCAGATAAACAAAATCAGAAATAAAAAAGAAAACAATATGACTGATACTACAGAAATAGAAAAGATCATCACAGATTATGAGCAACTACATGTCAACAAACTAGAAAACCTAGAGGAATAGAGGAAGTGGGTAAGTTCCTGCATAAATGCAAACTACCAAGACTGAATTAGAAAGATATGGAAAACCTGAGCAGACCGATAATGAGTAGTGAAATTGAACCAGTGCTAAAAAGACTCCCAACAGAAAAAAGTTCAGGACGGTAAAGAATTCTCCCTAACTCATTCTACAAGCTCAACATTACCCTAATACCACAACCAGACAAATATGTAATAAAAAAGAAAATTACAGATCAATATTTTTGATGAACATAGACAAAAATATCCTCATCAAAATACTAGTAAACTGGCCGGGCGCGGTGGCTCACGCCTGTAATCCCAGCACTTTGGGAGGCCGAGGCGGGTGGATCACGAAGTCAAGAGATCGAGACCATTCTCACCGTGGTGAAACCCCGTCTCTACTAAAAATACAAAAATTAGCCGGGTGTGGTGGCACGCGCCTGTAGTCCCAGCTACTGGGGAGGCTGAGGCGGAAGAATCGCTTGAACCCAGGAGGTGGGGGTTGCAGTGAGCCGAGATTGCGCCACTGCACTCCAGTCTGGCGACAGAGCAAGACTCCGTCTCAAAAAAAACTAGTAAACTGAATCCAAGACACGTTAAAAAGATAATGCACTATAAACAAGTAAGATTTATCCCAGGGATAAAAGGATAATTCAACATACACAAATCAATAAACATGATACATCACCTCAAGAGAATAAAAGACACAAATCCACATGACAGTCTCAACAGATGCAGAAAAGGCATTTGATAAAATGTAACATCACTTTAGAAGAAAAACTCAATAAACTAGGCAAAGAAGAAAGGCATTTAACATAATAAAGGCTGTATAAGACAGACTCCCAGCTAGCATCACAGTGAATGGGGAAAAGATGAAAGCCTTTCTTCTAGGAAGTGGAACAAGACGAATATGCCCACATTCACCACTCCTATTAAGCACAGGAGTATAAGTTCTAACCAGAGCAATCAGGCAATAGAAAGAAATAAAAGCAATCCAAATTGGAAAAGAGGGAGTCACAATGTCATTTTTTAGCGAAAAAAAATGATCTTACATCTGAACAAAGTAAAGACTCCTCCCTAAGCCCCATAGTTTGGATGAATAAGTTTAGTAAAGTTGTAAGAGACAAAATCAACAATCAACATTAAAAAATCACTAATGTTTTTATACACTAATAATGAGATGGCTGAGAAAGAAATCAAGAAGGAATCCCATTTGCAGTAGCTACGAAAACAAAAAAAGAGAAATAAATTTACTCAACCAGGTTAAAGAGCTCTGCAAGGAAAAGTAAAAACACTGAAGAAATAAATTGAAGAGGACACAAACAAATGGAAAGACATTTCATGCTCATGAAATGGAAGAATTAATATTGTTAAAATGACTATACCACTCAAAGCAATTTATATATTCAATGCAATTCCTATTGATAACCAATGGCATTTTTTGCAAAAATAGAAAAAAATCCTAAAGTTTGTATGCAATCAAAATAGAACCCAAATAGCCCAAACAATCCTGAGCAAAAAGAATAAAGCTGAGGGCATCGCACTACCTGACT
The DNA here is from genome assembly GCF_001604975.1 of Cebus imitator. Taxonomy (NCBI): domain Eukaryota; kingdom Metazoa; phylum Chordata; class Mammalia; order Primates; family Cebidae; genus Cebus; species Cebus imitator. The sequence continues at coordinate 7,999 of NW_016107479.1, read as the reverse complement.
TCAAAATATATTACAAGAATATGGTAACCAGATCAACATGGCATTGGTATAAAAACAGACACATGAGACCAATAAAACAGAATACTGAGAAATAAATGCACATCCTTACAGTCCACTGATTTTTTTAATAAGGTGCCAAGAATTTATATTTTGGAAAGGACACCCTTTCTATAAATGGTGCCAGGAAAATAAGATATCCATATGCAGAAAAATGAAACTGGACCTATTTCTCAACATATAGAAATATAAACTCAAGATGGAGTTGAACACAAGACTGAAACTATAAAACAACTAGCAGAAAACACAGGGGAAACACTTCAGGACTTTGGTTTAGGCAAAGACTTTATGGCTAAGACCTCAAAAGCATGGGCAACAGAAGCAAATGGGACTATATTAAACTAAAAACTTCTGTACAACAAAGAAAACCATTAATACAGTGAAAAGGCAACGTGTTGAATGGCAGAAAATATTTGCAAGTTATTTATCCATCAAAGTACTAATATCTAGAATACACAAGGAACTCAATCATTTCAACAGTAAAAACAATAAATATTTCCATTAAAAAGTGAGCAAAGGACAGGAATGAACGTTTCTCTACTAAAAATACAAAAATTAGCTGGGCATGGTGGTGCCTGCCTGTAATCCCAGCTACTTAAGAGGCTGAGGCAGGAGAGCCTGGGGAACAAAGTGAGAAACCATCTCAAAAAAAAATCAATGATGCTGAA
>NW_016107479.1:0-7255 GCF_001604975.1 Cebus imitator | reverse complement strand
AAAAAAAAAAAAAAAAAAAAAAGGCTTCTGGGGCCCTGTAAGTAAATAAGATGGTGTTGGCAGTGAATTAGCTCTTAGGAAAGAGGGAAAAGCTCATGGACTCGGAGAGGAAAAGAAATGTCAACTAAAAACACAAAGTGCCACATTCTTTTGTTATTGCTTCTGACATTCATCACAGAAATGTAAGATATGAGTGCTCCAAAAACAAAGGAAGAGCTACAGAGTTACTCAATTTCTAATATGTTTTACATACAGAAAAGATTATAATTACTATAGCATTTTATGAACTACCAGATAAAGGAAAGGCTCAGTAGAAATAGAGAATAGCGAAGTTTAATGAATCCTTGAAGTCTGAGTTTGTATTAGTACATCACAATAAATAGAAATCACTGCCTTTTTTTTTAAACCATAGATACTTCATGTTACAGCCATGCTTCACCAGAAACGGCCAGATGGCAGAGATACACCAATTGCTTTATCCTCAAAAACAATGTCATATATAGCATGACAGTATACATAAGAGGCCCATCAATCAATAGCTGTCACCCCTAGGCAGTAGATTAAATATTCTGAAGGTCCCTCCATTGTAAACAACTAGATATGGGTAAAGTAGAATTTTTAATTAATTGCTAGGGCAAAATAAGAACTAAGTAACAAAAAACACTAAGATGAAACAGAGCCGGTAGGAACTTTTTCAAGCAAGAGCAAAAAAGTGACTTCGTCTTAAAAGCAACTTCAAATATCAGCCTTGCAATAAGACCTGAGTGAAGGACACTGCAGAAAGAAGGCTAAGCCCCAGACCAACAAGGGAAAGGAGTTGGTCCTGAGATTCCAATCGCAAGCCAGGACCTAAAGGGACTAAAGTTGTTTCAGAGTCTGAGTAGCTAGGACTGACAAGGCTATCATCAATATATGTTCTTTAAAGGAACCTCAAAAGTATGTACTTCAGGAGTCAGGGAGATAAATCCAGTAAGAAAGTCTGCAATAAAAGAACAAATAGTGAGCAAAGAAATCGGTTAATATGCAGGTAAACGTAGACTAGTACTACTTATATAATATAATAATAATGATAATATGTCACTTTTGGGATTAAAAAGAAAAACATAAAATGCTGAAAAATACTGGCATGTGAGTGGAAGAGAAGATAATTGCATTTTTAACAGTGGGAATATAGAAATTAACTTTCTTTAAGATTTTAAGTATGCATTGTACAATTTAAATAATAACTGAAAAAATAGAAATGGAGGCAGAACTTTTAGCTTAGTGAAGGAAAACAAATGGAATCAAACAAAAATGAAAACGCACTTTAAAATGCAAGAAGAAAAAGAAAGTTAGAAAACTGGAACAAACAGAAAACAACAAATAAAACGGTGGAAATAAGCTAAAGTTCACCAAAATTCGCAAATTTAGACCAAAAACATACAGTTAAAAGAAACTATAAATTTTAATAGAAATGGCAATTCAGCTACAAGTTATTTTTAAGAGATATCCATAAAACGTAAGTACATGAAAATATTGAAAGAAGAAAGAAGAGAAAAATCTACCAAAAGGACACTAGAGAAGCTTAATATCAGATAAAGTTAACATTTATTATATAACGATATAATGATACAATGATAAAAGGTTCAGTAGCGAAGAAGCTTACAAAAATTCTATGCTTCTATGTAATAAAATAATTTTAAAATACAGTACTTTCATAAGTTTTTATAGACCTTAAGGTAAAAATGACAACTCTACATCGAATTCTCAATTACCAGCAGATAAATCACAAAAAGATTATGGAAAATATGAAAAATATAAACAAAGCAACTGAATTTTTTTCACTGCCTATAGAAATACGCATCTAACAATTGAAAAATTTAGAAAAATAGATCTTAAAAAACAATTTTCAAAAAAAATTCCAGGAAAACAAATACAGATCACATCTTCTGAATAAAATACACTTAAAATTTAATTACAAAAAAAAATAACCATATATAGAGAATTTTAAAACTCACTGTTAAATAATTCATGGATCAAAGAAAAAAATTATAATAAAAATAAAACATGTCTGAATAAAAGCATAAAATTTTTGGGATTCAGTAAAAGCATTGACAACCCCAAATAAAAGGTTGTTAATTTTTATTACATGCAGTTTATAATAGAAATATTTTATAATATAAAAAAGTAAGTCTAAAAAAAATTAACTAAAAATAAAGATTTTTAGCCATATAACATATATAACTAAATAAACACAAAGCATGCAAAGAGAACATAATAAAGGTAAAGCAGAAACTAATGAAAAATAAATAAACATAAAAGTGATAGAACGTTAAACCAAATATCGTTTTTTTGGTCAAGACTCCTAAGCAGAACTTTGTTGAGATACTGTTATACCCAAAGTGAGTTTGAAACAGAAGTGCCACACTCTGAGTTTGTTGAGAGTCCGTTTAATGCCAGCATCCGAGTGTCAGCTAGTGCTCAAACCTCTCTGCCCAGAACAAAAGGCAGTCAACATTTTTATACCTTTCCATAGGTTAGGAGGCAGAAAGCAAACTGTTACAGAAGCTGAAGGAGCAGGTTAGGGGAGGGGAACCTAACAACAAAGATTCTATTTAAAGTTGTTTGTCAAGTAGGATGTGGGGTAGGCAGTTACACAGCTGCAGGTAGAGGATGTGTTGACCAGTGGGCCCTATTTCTCAGAAAATAGGTTACAAAATACCAGGTGCCTCAGGCTACAAAGTTTCAGGAACAGAATGCCCTACAGGATTGCTTAAAATGGAGTCACCACAGCCAGGCTGGATTATCTCAATATCTCATGAATAAATAAGAGAGTACACATACAAATAAGAAGAAGAATGAAAAAGGATCATAATAAGGAACACAGTAGAATAAAAGAATATTATAAATGATTTTGAATTATTAGATTTAAAAACACAGACAAAAAATGGAAAGCCTAGGAAAAGTAATTTACAAAAAATGATTAAGAAAACCAGAAAAACTGAATAGTCCTGTTATCAATATATAAATTGAATTGGTAGTTAAAATTATCCCTAAGAAAAAGTTCTAAACCCAGATGATTTTATAGGCAAGTTTTAACAAACTCAAAAAACATATTTATAATTTTACACAAATTGAAAAAGAACAGCAAAAGGATGAATGTCCTAAACTCGTTTTTTAAACATAAAAACATACGATTTGCCTGGGTTGTGACAATAAATTGAAATGTATTTCTTATTGTGTATTGGGTTTAGACAGGAGAAAATCCACTCAACTAGAGGTGCCTTCCTTCTGAGGGCTAGCTCCTCCAACTGCGTCTTGACTTTTATCCCTTCTACCTACTTAGAAATTTATGAAATCATCTTCGACTTTAACATAATTATGACTGAGATATTCAAATAATTAAGTAACAAGGTAGAGAATTTCAGAATAAAATGGAAAACTTCAAAAATTATTGAAAGACAAAAAGAAATAAAAATTCTGTAAAACACATAGAAAATAAGCAATACAATAAAGATTGGACCCCAAATTAAAAAAATAATAATTAAAATACAGGTAGGTTAATAATTATGCCAATTAGAAATAATAACTACGAGAATGAATTTAAAAATTAAAAGCTATAGCTTTTTACAAGTCAAAGGATAAAAAGATATATTATGCTAATCCTAAAACAAAGAAATTTTATAATGCAATATTAATATGTTAAAATCAGAGTAGCTGTTTAAGAGAAAACATATTATTAGAGATAATGAAGGAAATTTTACAATGACAAAATTGTAATAAAAAAACACAAAAAAATTTAAATTTGCATGTGGTTAATAAAAGCTTTAAAATACAAACAACAAAATGGACAGAAATAAAAAGAAGAAATTGAAGAATCCACATAGTAGCAAGGTTTAATATATCTAAGAATAAATAGCAAAATATCCATAAGGATACAGAAGACTCGAAAAGCAATATTAACCAATTGGAGGTAATTGACATATATTGAATGCTTCACTCAACATCTGCAAAATGCACATACAATATTTTGCATTTTGCTTTTCCAGAGCAAAAATAACTTTTATAAAAATTCTTTATTTGCTATATCATGAAACAATTCTCAACACATTTCAAATGATGAACATAATACAAAATATATTCTCTGACCGCAGAATAATTAACTTATGAATCAGTAATAAAAGATAAGAAAATGCCCATAGAGTTTAAAATTAAGCAATACATTTAAAATTAATCCATGTGTCACAGAAAAAAAATATCACGGGAAAAAAAAAGATCTATTTTAATTGAATAACCATTCAATTAAAATGACAAATTAAAAGTACAAGTCAGCAAAAGCCATGTTTAAAATGAAATTTATACTGTTAATTTAATATATAAGAAAAGAAGAAAAGCTAAAAATCAATGATCTAAGTACCTCCCTCAAAAAGTTAGAAAAAGAGCAAAAAAGTGAATAGAAATTAACAGAAGGAAGGAAATAACAAATATAAGTGAAGAAATTAATAAAAATAGAAAACAAACTACAGAAAGACTTTAAAAGGCCAACACTTGTTTCTTTGTAAAGACAAATGGAAAAATTTCTGGCTAAACTAACGAAGAGAAAAGAGATATTCACATTATTAATATTAAGAATGAAATGGGGAACATCACTATAGACACCACAAGTACTAAAAATATATTTTATATTATTTTTATTAATAGGAAAATATAGATGAAATGTATGAATTCAGATAAAAACACAGCAAACTAAATCAGCACAAGAGTAAAAAGAATATCTGAATAACCTCTACCTATTAAACAATATCTTCCCACAAACAAAACTTCTAGTCCAGATGGCTTTCCCAGTGAATTCTATCAAACAGTTTAGGAGAAAATAACATCAACTTTACATGAATTCTTCAGGAAAATAGAAGAAAAGAGGAGGAATATTATTCAACAAATTCTATGACACTAATATAACATTGACATAAAAACCTGGAAGACACAGGGAGGAAGGGGGAGGAAGCTGGGAACCTGCATGGGTTCCATTCCATGCACCATTCCTGGCCCCCAATAACTCCTGAGGAACAGATGAGTTGGACAAACAAGGAGCAACCCACTCTTGCCATGGGCCTCTGGAATCCTGGCAGGAGGAGACTCCTTGATCATCACACACACTTCAGTTGGCAGGGAGAGCTTAGTGGTAGGGGCAGAACTCCAGCTGGTAGGGAACCCAGAGCATTTGGTGTGAGAGCATTTGTCATGGAGCATGACCATGGACACCCATCCTCCTAGGCTTGACTTGTTCCCATAGGATACTTTAGCCGTAGGAGAACTATTGGACCTGAACTATGCAGGGTGGTCTTCTGAGAAAGAAGCAGGGCTGGTCTGACCTGAGCACCCCTCCTTTGGCTGACCTCTTCTCAGGACCCAATGTGGCCTGCCCAGTACATCATAGCTCCTACCCTGGACTGTCCCTGACCGGCAGAATGCTCCAGCAAAGCAGCCCCCATGGACAAGCACCAGCCTGCTTGTGCTCCTGCCTCCACCGGGACTGCAGCCTCCTTGGTGCTGCTTTGCCTGCATGCTCACCCATGGCCACCACCTACATGGCTTTGCTGGTGTGTGTGTATACAGACAAACCTTACCTTTCCTTTTCCATCAGCATATATGTGCATGTGCATCCTGCCATGCCACTGCTGCCAGTATGAGTGCACTCCACACACCTGTCTTCTGGCCATAGAATGACTCCAATTGTCATTGGAGCCTTGGAAAGCATGGAGCTGCCGGCCTTGTGCCTTTAGGCACCATTCCTCTGCACAAACACTGTCACCTCCACAAAAATGGACATGGAGAACAGTGGACTTGTTCCAGCCTGAGCAGCCACAGCTACCCACATATACATGTACAGAGGGTGTACACAGTCCTGCATCCACCAGTGTCCTGTACCCATGCTAACACCAGTACCAGCTGCCAGCATGGTCCCCCACTCCTTCCCAAGCTATGCTGTCACCGCTACGGCTGTGAACACTCACATGCTACTTGACAAGCATGTACCCCACTGTTGCTGGCATATATGGACAAGGATGGATCATACCGCCACTACCCTGTAAAGTGCTTTAGCTGGTACCACCCACCGGAAATGTGACCAGTGGTTCAGGAGGGCCTCAGCTCCTTCAACACAACTAGTTTTTAACTTTTTGGAGACAGAGAACAAAGATGGGGCCCAATACCAGTTCCCCAGAATTAAAGCATATAGTCCAGGAGTCCTGAGCTGAGGCTTGGCTCCCTAAAGTCTTCCAGAAACAAAATCAGTCAACCTAACCTACCTTGTACCAAGTCAAACCCACAAGGTCATCAAATAGGATAAATGGGAAAAAAATTCATCTAAAGGACTTCTTCAATGATTAAAGGAACATCAATGCACAAAGATAAGAAAAAACCAGTGCAATAACTCTGACATTTCAAAAAGTCATAGCATCTTTTTTCCTCCAAAGGACCAAACAAGTTCTCCAGCAATGGTTCTTAAGTGAGTAGAGATATCTGAAATGATAGAAATAGAATTCAGAACATGGATGCAAAGGAAGATCATCGAGATTCAAGAGAATGGCAAAACCCAATCTAAGGAAATTAAGAAGCATGATAAAATAATATAGGATCTGACAGACAAAAATATAGAAAAATAACCAGAATGGAAAATAATGTAACTGACCTAATAGAGATGAAAAACACACTACAAGGATTTCCTAATACAATCACAAGTATTAATAGTAGAATAGGCCAAGCTCAGGACATAATCTCAAAGCTTGAAAACTGGCTTTCTGAAATAAAACAGTCAGACAACAATAACAACAACAACAAAAAGAAGGAAAAGGAATGGACAAAATGTTCAAGAAATATAGGATTATATAAAGAGACTGAATCTATGTTTCATTGGCATCCCTGAAAGAGGTGTGGATAAAGGAAGCAACTTGGAAAATATATTTCATTATATCTTCTATGAGAACTTCTCCAGCCTAGCTAGAAAGGCCGACATTCAAATTCCAAGAACAGGACAACATTCAAATGCAGGAAATGCAGAGAACCCTCACGAAACACTTAACAATAATTGTATCACCAAGAAATAGAACCATCAAATTCTCCAAAGTCAAAATGAAAGAAAAAAAATTAAAGACAGTAGAAGGAAAAGACAGACCACCTATAAACAGTAGCCCATTAGAATAACAGCAAATCTTTCAGTAGAAACCCTACAAGCCAGAAGAAATTGGGGGCCCATATTCAACATTCTTAAAAAAAA
>NW_016107478.1:5596560-5605536 GCF_001604975.1 Cebus imitator | reverse complement strand
AAGTATCCACAATTGGTCCTTCTTCAGGAGGGGATGTGTCTTCTAAGAATTCCACATCAGTAAGGGGGAAGCGCAGAAAACACCCGTAAGCTTAACATCTCACCAGAGGCCAGAGTAAGTATCCCACGTCGCTATGCCATGGGGCCTTCTCCCTGATCTTAAATGTCTTATGATTTGGAGGTCTGAAAGAAGCCAGTACTCATTTGGAAATGGATGGGATATTTTGAAGAGCAGCCAAATACTGAATCCAAATCAAGCAAATATCCACCCCTTCCTAATGGTGCCGGATAAGGCACAGAGGCAGGATAGGCGTGCAGTGATATTTCATGTGCTCTTGCCAAAAGCCAGAGGCTTTTTTTCCTCATTTATTTTAAATCATCCTCTCCAAACTCACCTCATAGTTCAGATTGCCAAAGCCCTTAAGTTCTTGCAGTCTGCTTTCCTTTTCTCACACCCTTCTAAAACATATTGTGGTGTTTGATCTTATGCCAAAGACTGACCACTGGAGAAATTTGGAAATGGAACCATTCAGTGTTTTGTAACCAGAAGGGAAGGTAGGAGTGGCATATGATTTCAATCCAGACCATTTCAATGGATTGTTTGAAATCTCTGTACTTCCAGAGAAGTGCATAGAAGTGTAAAGGAAGAGGAATAAAGAAGCTTGTTGAAATCCCACCCTTAATTCTATCATCCTCAAGAAACCATGGTTGCTATTTAGTCTTGTCTTCTTGCAGTTGTTTTAACTTTGTTTCTAAGGGAGCTCCTATATGCTAATTATTTCCTTTATTTATTATATGTAATGTTTTACCAAATATGTAAAACTACAAAACTAATTATTTGCAGTTTAATCTCACAACAGTTGGATAGTCCTATTTTATAAATAATTTTATAAGTCCAGAGAGGTTGGATGACCCATTTAATGTCACACACCTAACAAATAATCAGGCTGAAATATGAACATAGGTTCCCTGGCTTCATGTCTACAGTTTTTTCCACTACAAACACAGCTGCACGATTTTTTTTTTTTTTTTTTGCCGGTGTTGCTCACAATGTTAGCCTAAATTTCAAGCAGCATGTGAATGGACAATACAGCCTGAACAGATTAGTTTTCACAGGTGTTGAGATTCAGTAATAAAGCTCTGGCTTACTTGACCCCTGCAGACTTGGTTCCAGAATAGTGTTCCAGCTTTCTTAAAGGAGTTAATCCAGCTTGTTTAGATCCCCAATTTCCTATCAGTGGGTTGCTGAAAAGCTTCGCCTGGTGGGTTGTGATGCAAACTGAGTGCAAGATTCACACCTCATATTGAAAATAGGTAGAAAATAGCTAGTGGGCTTTATGAAGAAAACTGTATTGCCTTTGTTTTCTGAGCTGTAATTTGTACAACTTTAATTTTAGATCTTGTTGATTTATTCAGTCAATTGGTATGGTTGGCTTGTGTTTGACAGTTTGATCTTTCCTGTTTGTTTGCTGCATCCTTGTTTTCTTGGATTTAATGTAAGATTAAAAATAAACTTTAAAACCATAAACAGAATTTACTTATTTATTTTTCAAAAGTAAAAATGCTTCCAGACCAAGATAGGATGCCCCATTCCAAGTTCCAGTCAAGTGTACATTTTTTTGCAATTGAGTTATGACTGCATAATTGCTGTATTTTATGATGGGAAATTCAGAAATCACCCTCCATATCATATATTATGAATATATTTTTCATTAAAAAGTTAATTGCTACTTCCTCCCTGGGAGTTCATTCAAATTCTGCTCTAGGTAAAACAATCAAACTTGTAACTATGGTTTGTAACCATTTTTTTCCCACTTGTTAAACTTTCTCAATTTATGGCCAAATATCGAACATAAATTCATGTATAAATTACATAAATGAATTAATACTAAAGCTTAATTATTTTTCTAATTATAAAAATAATAGATTTTATTGTAAAATATTTGACAAATATAGAAAAATAAAAATAAAATCACCAATAATTCTAGAATCTATAAAAATCTAATAGTTTGATTTATTTGCTTCTAGTTTTATATGTGCTTGTGTGTATGTGTGTGCATATGTTCAGAATATAATACTGCATATAAATTTTTATATCTTGCTTTTTCACATAGAAGCATCATATACGTATTTTAACCTGCAGAAATTTAATTGCTGATGGCTTAATTGAGTACATTCACTTAGGTATTTTTTCCTATTATGGCTACTTAAGTTGTTTTGGACATTTAACTTAAATGATATTTTGTTAATTTAGAACTAAATGCAGGAACTATTGGCCACTTCTGATCAGATTTGTTATGTTAATGAAAAGAACATTCATTGGTTTAGCAAAACGTAAAAAAACAGCCAATAAATTATCAGAATCCTTTCGTTTTATGTTGTTTTGATCATTGTCCCTATTACGCGACAATGGTTAAAAATTGGATTTGAAGTGAAAACTGTCCTATATTCTGATTGTGGTTTAGATATTGGCCTTCAATATGCTATGTATTAGGCCTTAAGCAGGTTATTAACGTTCTCTATGCTTGTACAAAACAAAGTTCATGATAATAGCTATTTGATAAAGTTGTGATGGTTCAATGAGATAATGCATGTCATGGGGCTTTTAGTTAGTAATAGGGTACAAGACACATACATACACAACACAAAATAGCATTGCCAGTGCTAAGGTATGACAAGTACCAAGTCTTATGGGACTGGATAGAAGAATCACCTAACTCAGACAGGGAAGGCAGGGGCAATGATCAGATTAGGAAAAGCTACTTGATAAGCAAGTAGGAAGTAGAGTTGGGAGTAACAATGAAGTTAAGTGTTTTCCAAAGGGCCAAAGAGGAGCAAGAAACAATGTCATATGGAGAGGGCTTAGGAAAAGAGGCATAAGACAGGAGTGCAATAAAGACAGTTGCCCCAACCATGCTAAGATGAGACTAGGCACTTAGGACATAGGATGAGTGGGAAGTACCACAGACTTTGATATTATCAATGAGGATCAAGACTCTAGATTAGAGGATTAATAGCCATGTACAATGTAGTTGATGGAACCACTATGATTTCTACTCATATTTCCTTTGGAAAAGTAGGGAAAATTTTTTACCTTTGGTCCTAAGAACCAGTATAACCACTTTTATATTTTGATATTTTGATTACTTTTATATGGTGTGATCATTCTGTGTATATAAATTTTTATTATTTTTCCCAACTTCATGTTACACTAGGAACATTTCCCCATATTCTTACTAATCCTTCAGAAATGTCATTTTTAGTAATTATATAATACTCCCATATAGAGATTTATCACAATGCGTGTAATCGTTCTCCTGTTTTAACTTCTAAGTCTCTTACAATTGTTTGCTATTGTTAATGTTAATCACCTTTTTCATTTTTATTCACATTTTACCTTAAAACCTTAGGGTAGATACTAAGGACCTAATCATTGTTTTAATGGAAAGGGTTGTACCCAATGCCTCTGGGGTCCATGTCATGTTCCCTCTACCAGTCTCTCATTTTATTTGTAGCTGGGATGGTCCACAACAGTAATTATTTTACATTGATAGCATCTCACCGTAAGTATACTGCCCAACTTGCCTTTCTTTAACCAACGCTAGGCAGCTGGCAGGTGCTTCCTTGGGCCCTGTGCATACATGAAATTCAGCAGTATGGGGGATCAAGTATTCCTACGAGCAACCCTTGACCAAAGACTTGATGTTGGCTGATGTCATGATGAATGCACGCATGACTTTTGGACAGATAATTTAGGGTAGCATTTTGTATACTTCTTGGGAAGTTCTGGCAAAATTGATTCCCCATTTATCACAGCAGGAATCTTGATATTGCACCTATAGTCTGGTTTATCTTCTTTTCTTGTCTCACTCTTCCTAGTCCTTCATTTCTGTTCTCAGGAATGACTCTTCTGCACGAAATTTCTTGTCAAGCGCGGAGAAACCCATGCTAAGGCAAAGGGATAATAATACACATGTTGCAAATCTTGCTTTTAAAGTGTTAATCATTCCTCATACATTTATTCTATTAAAATCTTGTTTGTTAACTTCTCCTGAGGGTAGAACTCCTAAATGAAGACTATGCCTTGAGTGATACTGAACAATGAACACCAATTTTATTTCATCCAAATACCAACAATAACGATTTATCTTTTTCAAGCTGAGTTGTACCTCAACTCTAAATACAACGAGAGCTAAGATAAGTAATACATTAGGAGCTCCCACTTCACTAGTGGATGATACCTGCAAAATCTGTTGTTACATGCTCAGGGTTCAATATCTGTAGGAAACAAAACATAGTGTTTTTGCAAACATGGGTGCAATACCTGTAGGAAACAAAACATAGTGTCTTTGTAAACATGGGGTCCCAACAAACCAACCTGCCACTGGCTTTGATATTTTGAATCTTACCTTCCTCCCTGGGTCTCTATTATTCCTGGAAGCCAGAATCCTACAGAAAACTGAGCAATTCCTTGACCATTGCTTCTTTTCCCTATGTTCCTGCTAGTTCCCAGTGCTACTCTCAGGCAGTATTCCACTTGTGTGTTCTTCGACATGATTTCATCCACACTTTCCTAATCCAGGATTTCTGCTCACATCTGATTCAGGACTCCTGTTACTGACATCGATTTGGTCAGAAATGCAGTCACCTATATGAAATACATTAACTAAGTACAAAGCTATAAGACTATCAAAACAAAGTTTAGTGATAAATCCTAGAGCTCTCATGCACAGAATAGTGTCTATAGTGAACAATACTGTATTGTGTACTTAAATATTTTTCAAGAAGATAGGTCTTAAGTATTCTTATAAAAAATAATAAATAAGAAGGCAATAGAAACCTTTGGAAGCAATGAACATGTTTATGGCATGGATTGTAGTGATGGCTTCACAGGTGTCTATTTCCAAACCCAAGTTGTATACATTAAATATGCATAGATTTTTTGTATGTCAATCATATCTCAATAAGGTGGTTTTTAAAAGGCTTAAAAACAAGTTTAGAGAATGTAGAACAGATAAAGATAGAACAGAGATAAGGACTTGGGTGAAAAATTAAGTTGCAGAAGTTCAAAAGTGAACATTCTTGGATCCCAGGCATGAAGTCCCTTTGGTGTATCCTTTATGACTTGGGTGTCAAGCTTTCTTCACCAATGGCCTCTTGAGAATGAAGTTAAAAGGCACGTCTTTGTAGGGGTGCCCAAAATGCCCTATGTTAAGACCATTTCTAGAGGGCAGCTAGAAGTTACACATAATACACTATACATTTTACAGAATAAAAGGTCAGGCATAATTAGGTCATGCCTTTTTATTGTACTCCCCAAGATGAAAAATCTTAATGCTTTCACTCCTCCGTCATTCATTTTTGTAAGACCTGCTCAAAAGTAGAAGCCATATTCTTTGTGGAGATACCTCTCATCTGATAAAACTTTATTTAATTGTAGGCATGTTTCCTTGCAGGTACCTGACCACTCTGAATTGTTCATAATCAGAACTTAAAACTGTTTCTTTATCTAGAAATTCAACTCTTGCCTTGCATATCCTATGCAATTTACTGTTTACCTTAAGACAATAGCATTATTTATTCTTCCAAAATTACCTGAAATCCATACCATTTTTCCATCACAGCTTGCAAATATATTCACTTTTTCTTTGCTTGTTTTCATCTGATTATTTTACAGCTTCCTTTCCTCCAGTGAGTAATACACTGGAAAAAAAAGTTTCAGTTGTCATTCTATAATGGGTGATCCCAAGCTTGTGATGTTCTCTGCTGCCAGTGGAATTCTCGCTATCATTAATTCATTTATTTAGGAAGTATTTATTGAGCGTTCTCCCAGGAAGAATACAGCAGTGAAGAAAATAATTGTGGTCTCTGAAGTTTGAAAGTAGTATATAAATTTGGGAACCCAAAAAGGGAAACTTATCCTCCTAAATACTTGGGATAACCATCAAGGGGTTGATATGCTCCAGTAAGTTTCAGGCAGAAAAACAGGGTGTCTAATCATGTTGGGGAGAAGGAACAGTTTCTTCCTATTTTTGTATGTTGGATATCTCTAGAATTTTGGACAATCACTTCATTATCCTGTGTCTCATTTTGCCTTAAGTATAAGAGGAAGATGATAATTTTTATTTCATAGAACTGTGAATACGAGATGATTAAATATGTATATAGTGCTCAGCACAGTGAATGACACACTTAGAAATATTAGCTATTGTGGTTATTACTGATGCAACAATGAACCTTGGGATGTTCGTATTTTGAATTTAGGATTCAGGTATACAGTTATTATCTATGAGTTCTGCCTAGAGGTAACATAATGTTGTCTCTGTGGTCAGCTAAGGGAAAAGCTGAGTAAAGATATAAGGATGAGAGCCTGAATACAAGCAGTTCAGGAGAATGGAGAAGGTAAGTGTTGGGAAGGTGTTGTGACAGAAAGCTCACCTATCCAAGAGTTGGTAAGCAAGATCTTATAGGATGTAATATCCAAGTTGAGCTTCAGAGAGTAAGAAGGGTTTAGGCATGAAGAGAAGGGAGATTATAACTGTTAAGGAAAAGAGCAAGGTGTTTAAGAAACAACAAATAACTGGTTCTAGCTTGGTTATAGGATATAGAGTACCCATTACATTTTGGGAAATGGTGAAAGAAGATATTAGAGAGAAAACAGGGGCTGCATATGTAGAGCCTTATATGGGAATTATTAGGGGAGGTAACTAATACAATCCCATGATATCAATGGGTTAACCTAAAATAAGTTTAGTTCTCATTAATTTAACAATTTAATGTAGACAGTGTATGAACTCATAGAAACTTCCATATAGTGATCCAGAGACCCAGGATCTTTTAATTATGCTGTTTCATCATCTTTGGATGCCCTAAAGTACTTGGGTCTTTTGCGAAATTGTAGATTTCTGGGTTGAGAATGCTATCTTAGAATTAAATACTCCAAGCCAACATTTCCCAAGTTGTGTGCTGAGGCAAGCCAGGATGCTACAGCCTCCTCACAAAGGACTTTTTCTAAATTTAAAGAAAAACACAATGATGCTTCACATCTTTCAGAGAGCATGGCAACTACCACCTCAAGATAGTTTAGAATTTTAGCAGCAAATCACAGTACATTCCTTTTAGCGAGGTCACATCTTTGCAAAGCCAGGATTGTTATTAAAAACCAAGCACCAGGTGTGTGTGGGCAATGTGATATGTGAGGACTCTCTGTACTTTCTGCTTAATTTTGCTGTGAACCTAAAATGGCTCTAAAAACAATTTGTTAAGAAAAGAAACAAAATCTAACATAACCCGAAAATCAATGTGAAACAGAAAGTGAAGGTAATGGTGTAGTCTTATTCCTAAGTTCAGAGATTATTATATAGAGTGCCCAAGAGGTACATGCTTCCTATTAATAAGTAATTTTGGTTATATAAAAATGAAATACAATATTTTTCTTTGTATGTATTATTTTTTCAAAAAGCTACTAAGTAGTTAGGATATAACCCCTTATTAATTTGTGTTTACCCAACCACATAACAAAATTATTAAGTATTTCTCTGGGATGTGAAAAAAATTACTCTGATACTAAAAGTGCCATGAACCAAAAACATTTGGAAGACTCGCTATTAAGCTGTATTAAACCCTTTTAGAATTAGAATCTGTGTGACATACTCCTTTTAATCTCTCCAACTTAATTAAATTTGGTACTTTTAATATTTACTACTGCCTTTTTTTGGTGTTCTTTTTAAAAATTTATATAAATTTAAGAGGCAAAAGTGCAGTTTTGTTACATGAGTATATTGCATAGTGGTGACATCTGGGCTTTTAGTGTAATCACCCAAATAATGTACATAGTACATTATACCCATTATTCAATTTCTCATACCTCACCCTCTTCCCACTTTCCCACCCTTCAGGGTCTCCAATGTGTATTGACTTCACACTCTGTCCATGCGTTCACATTATGTAGCTCCCACTTGTGAGTGACAATATGTAGTATTTGTCTCTGTTTATGAGTTATTTCACTTAGGACAATGGCCTCTAGTTCCATTCATGTTGCTGCAAAAAAAAAAAAAAAAAAATGGTTTACAGACAAGCAAATGCTGAGAGATTTTGTAGCCACCAGGCCTGCCTTACAAGAGCTCCTGAAGGAAGCACTAAACATGGAAAGGAACAACCAGTACCAGCCACTGCAAAAACATGCCAAATTGTAAAGACATCAACGCTATGAAGAAACTGCATCAACTAACGGGCAAAATAATCAGCTAGCCTCATAATGGCAGGATCAAATTCACACATAACAATATTAACCTTAAATGTAAATGGGCTAAATACTCCAATTAAAAGACACAGAATGACAAATTGGATAAAAAGTCAAGACCCATTGGTGTGCTATATTCAGGAGACCCATCTCATTTGCAAAGACACACATAGGCTCAAAATAAAGGGATGGTGGAAGATATACCAAGCAAATGGAAAGCAACAACAACAACAACAACAAAAAAAGCAGGAGTTGCAATCCTAGTCGCTGATAAAACACACTTTAAACCAACAAAGATCAAAAGAGACAAAGAAGGGCATTATTTATTGGTAAAGGGATCAATGCAATAAGAAGAGCTAACTATCCTAAATACATGTGCACCCAATGTAGGAGGACCCAGATTCATAAAACAAGTTCTTAGAGACCTACAAAGAGACTTAGACTCCCACGTAATAATAGTGGGAGACTTTAACACCCCACTGTCAACATTAGACAGATCAACAAGACAGAAAATTAACAAGAGTTAGCCGGGCGCGGTGGCTCACGCCTGTAATCCCAGCACTTTGGGAGGCCGAGGCGGGTGGATCAAGAGGTCAAGAGATCGAGACCATCCTGGTCAAAATGGTGAAACCCCGTCTCTACTAAAAATACAAAAAATTAGCTAGGCATGGTGGCGCGTGCCTGTAATCCCAGCTACTCAGGAGGCTGAGGCAGGAGAATTGTCTGAACCCAGGA